>NC_079410.1:2195712-2228212 GCF_029220125.1 Pseudoliparis swirei | reverse complement strand
CAGACCGAGCCTCTTTTAATTACAGCTTTAATGAGAGCGTGTGTGTGTGTGTGTGTGTGTGTGTGTGTGTGTGTGTGTGTGTTTGTGTGTGTGTGTGTGTGTTTGTGTGTGTGTGTGTTCTCTTACAGGTGTTTGACTCTTTAAAGGTTTTCTCAAAACACTTCCACGTCTAGAAAGCAGACTTATTAAGATTTAGAAAAGATTATTGGTTAATTGATTAAATTGATTAATTTAGGATGTCAAATTTGAATAAGTGGTTTCGGCTGATGATTGCGACGATGTCACTTCTGATTAATATTTCAATTAATTTCAGAAGAAATCAATTAAATAATGAAGAAAAAAGTTTGGAGCTCAGACTGAAGCCGTCTTTAAAACGTCTTCGTTTCCAACACAGTGACACAAACTCACAAGGAGTTAATGAATTAAAAACAGTAAACGATAAACCATTAATCAGTTGTAGATGATTAATCTCCTGTCTGCTGACTCATTATTTAAATGTATTAGCTTTCTCCCCGGAGTCCTTTTGACTTCACGTCTCATGGGGTCATCGGACCCTATGAGACGGCATAGATCCTATCTGCTGATGGATCATCGAGGTCTGGGTCGTGGAATTCCTGCTCCTGACTACGCCACTGTCCTGTTGAGACTCCGCCCACTGTTGAGACTCCGCCCACTCCTCCTCCCCACCGCCATCTGCCTGATGGATCGTGGAGGTCTCCATCGTGGAATATGCCTACTATGAACTATTCATACACTCTGTCATATTCATTTAATGTATTTTAACTCTAAATCTGTCCTTCTGGTCACATGACATCTATTGTTCTGTCCATCCTGGAGAGGGATCCTCCTCTGTTCTCTCCTGAAGGTTTCTTCCCTTTTTTCCCCCTGAAGGGTTATTTGGGAGTTTTTCCTGGTCCGATGTGAGGTTTTGGGGCAGGGATGTCTATGTGTACAGATTGTAAAGCACTCCGAGACAAATTTGTAATTTGTGAAATTGGGCTATACAAATAAACTGAATTGAATTGAATTTAAATGAAATAACAGAGAAATGAATGCAGTGTTGAATACATGATGATTTAATGTGCTTCTGGTTTTAATTCTGTTATTTTGGAGGAGTGTTCTTCTATTGTGTTACTTTTCATTATCAAGGAGCTGAAAGACATGTTTAGTTCCTGCGACACATTGTTGCGTCGCGTTGTTACGACACATTATTACGACGTATTTTTGCAACACTTTGTTGCGTCGCGTTGTTGCGACACATTGTTCTGACACATTGTTACGACACTTTCTTGCGACACATTTTTGCGACACATTGTTGCGTCGCGTTGTTACGACATATTATTCCGATGTATTTTTGCGACACATTTTTGCGACACATTTTTGCGATACTTTGTTGCGTTGCGTTGTTGCGACACATTGTTCTGACACATTGTTCCGACACATTGTTACGACACATTATTCCGACGTATTTTTGCGGCGGATTTTTGCGACACATTGTTGCGTCGCGTTGTTACGACACATTATTCCGACGTATTTTTGCGACACATTTTTGCGATACTTTGTTGCGTTGCATTGTTGCGACACATTTTTGCAACACTTTGTTGCGTCGCGTTGTTGCGACACATTGTTCTGACACATTGTTACGACACTTTCTTGCGACACATTTTTGCGACACATTGTTGCGTCGCGTTGTTACGACACATTATTCCGACGTATTTTTGCGACACATTCTTGCGACACATTTTTGCGATACTTTGTTGCGTTGCGTTGTTGCGACACATTGTTCTGACACATTGTTACGACACATTAATACGACGTATTTTTGCGGCGTATTTTTGCGACACATTGTTGCGTCGCGTTGTTACGACACATTATTCCGACGTATTTTTGAGACACATTTTTGCGATACTTTTTTGCGTTGCATTGTTGCGACACATTGTTGCGACACATTGTTGCGCATAATGCTACGTTATTCACGATAAACAAAACTACAATACCTGCTGTAGTTTTGTTTATCGTGAATCACGTAGCATCGTCGTTGCTGCACCGTGATACAAAGCTGATGGGAAACTTTCTCTTATACTTTTATTTGTGGTGTACAAATCATTCCGTCTCTTTCTGTTGGTGCTAAAGAGAGAGAACATCACACCATGCCGCTGTGTGGTCGTTGTCTACTGCTTTGCTGCATAATTACTTTATAATTCAAATATTTAATCAGGTTTGCTGTTAGCCACAGCGCTAAATATATAAAACACATATACAGGACTGTCTCAGAAAATTAGAATATTGTGATGAAGTTCTTTATTTTCTGTAATGCAATTAAAAAAAACAAAAATGTCATGCATTCTGGATTCATTACAAATCAACTGAAATATTGCAAGCCTTTTATTCTTTTAATATTGCTGATTATGGCTTACAGCTTAAGAAAACGCAAATATCCTATCTCTAAATATTAGAATATCATGAAAAAGTATACTAGTAGGGTATTAAACAAATCACTTGAATTGTCTAATTAACTCGAAACACCTGCAAGGGTTTCCTGAGCCTTGACAAACACTCAGCTGTTATAAATCTTTTTTTTTACTTGGTCTGAGGAAATATTAAAATTTTATGAGATAGGATTTTAGAGTTTTCTTAAGCTGTAAGCCATAATCAGCAATATTAAAAGAATAAAAGGCTTGCAATATTTCAGTTGATTTGTAATGAATCCAGAATGCATGACATTTTTGTTTTTTTAATTGCATTACAGAAAATAAATAACTTTATCACAATATTCTAATTTTCTGAGACAGTCCTGTAGAAGTTAATTACTAAGAAAAGGTGGTTTGTTGCTGGGGGACTCACGACCACTCCGGAGTCTTTCCTTCTTAACCAAATTGGATTTTCTTGTTTGTTTATTCGTTGAAGTTTTCATCTTGAGGAACTTGTGTGTGCGTGTGCAGCAGCTGTGTGACGCGCAGCAGCGAGGGCTCAAAGGAAGCCACATTACCACATCGCATCCTTGTGTGAGGCAAGGTCGGCCCGCTCCATACATCACATCAGCGCCGCCGCGCTTCCCTCCAGATGGCATCCACACACGGATCCACGGCACAACTTACATTATTAACTACCTGCTCTGCATGAAATGGCAAATTAGAGGCGACGCCCACCAGCAGCAGAATATTCCCCTTCTTCTGGAAAAAAACCAAAACCTCCCTTCATCTGCAGAGAGAGGTTCTCTCATTACAGCTCCTCACACGACTCTGTGTCTGTCTGCTGAGCATAGAGTATCCTTCAAAAGACAAATATAGAGAAGAAATACAAGACAAAGACAATACTTCCTGACAACCTTGATGACGACAACAATACGTCGCAATAAAGAAGACGGCGTGTAAAATAAGAAAATATATATATATATATTTATATATATATTTATATATATATATTTATACATATATTTATATATATTTATACACTACCGTTCAAAAGTTTGGGGTCACTTAGAAATGTCTTTATATTTCAAAGAAAAGCACTGTTTTTTCAATAAAGATAACTTAAGATAACAAAAATTGTTAATGTGGTAAATGACTATTCTAGGTGGAGACGTCTGGTTTCTAATGAAATATCTCCAGAGGTGAATAGAGGCCCATTTCCATCAACTATCACTCCAGTGTTCTAATGGTACATTGTGTTTGCTAATCGCCTTAGAAGACTAATATCTGATTAGAAAACCCGTGCAATTATGTTAGCACAGCTAAAAACAGTTATGCTGGTGATATAAGCTATACAACTGGCCTTCCTTTGAGCTTGAAGTTTGAAGAACAAAATTAATACTTCAAATATTAATCATTATTTCTAACCTTGTCAATGTCTTGACTATATTTTCGATTCAATTTTCAATTCATTTGATCAATAAAAGTGAGTTTTCATGGAAGACACGAAATTGTCTGGATGACCCCAAACTTTTGAACGGTAGTGTATATATATACATATATTTATATATGTATATATATTTATATATATATTAATATATTTATATATACATATTATGTACAGTATATATATACATATTTATATATATTTATATATGTATGTATATATTTATATATATGTATATATTTATTAGGGCTGTGAAACGATTACAATTTTTAATCAGGTTAATCACAGGTTTCTGTGGATTAATCATGATTAATCACATATATACATTTATACACAGGGGGGCACATAACTTGCATCGAAGCTCTGCCGCGCGCGAGCCGAGAAGAGTTGTTGACGGGGGGGGGGTGCAAGTGACTTTTTTTCGTCCCGATGTGCGCGCACACGCCGGCATCCGAGCTCTCAGAGTTCACGGGAGAATATATGAATATATTCCCTCTAGAAACTGGGGAAGAAGGTCTTAGAAACAAATCCCGTCGGCCCAATTACCAGCCATCTTCATCCTGGTATACCACGAGCCAAACCTGTAGGATCCGCCTCCAATGTGGGGCGGATCACTGGTCGGATCATGGTCCCACCGGCAGAACCAAGTCCTCCTAGCCCTCACCAACTAAAGCTTCTCCGTGGTCTGTCCGTAGGTGTATGAACGTCTCTTTCTGAAGGTCGAAGAAACACAAAGAAGTCTCTTTCCATTGTTGCCCGATGGATTCCTCCAAATGATTCGCGCTGTACCTTTAAGGCAGACTCAAGCCTCCTCTTCCGAACATTGACCTGGGAGCCACCAGCCGGCTGCTCTTTTCCTGTAACCCTGTAGCATTAAAGCAGGGTGGCATTCATGGTCCTCAGAGGATGAACCCTTCTGACTTTGGTGATCTCCCAACGTCTCATCTGATGCCAACATGAAGTTCACATTGGGTTTTTTAATAGAATATTCAAGAACTATTGGATGGATTGCCTTAAAACGTCGTACACACATTCGTGGTCCTCAGAGGATGAACCCATCTGTCTTTGGTGATCCTCCAACGTCTCATCTGACGCCACCATGAAGTTCACATTTGTGGTTTTTAATGAAATGTCTCTGGACCCATTGGAGGGATTGCCTTGATTGTTTGTCCAGACAGTCATGGTCCTCAGAGGATAAACCTTTCAGATCTTCTCTAGCACTATGAGATTTACATTTGTGGTTTCGAACTAATTGTCTCGAGAACTATTCGAAAGATTGACATGAAATTGAAAACACACATTCGTGGTCCTCAGAGGACGAACCCATCCGTCTTTGGTAATCCGATGACTTTTCCCATATGTGTCACCATGAAGTTGTCATGTGTGAGTTTCAATTCCAACTCCACTGAGCTTTACTGCTCCCCGGTACCGGCACATGGCGACCCCCCGCCATGTCTGTGTGACTGTAACAACGAAAGGTCCCTGGAGGTTCTCAATGTGGACCCGTCCGCAGAGCGCGGTACCTCCGGGTACAAAGACTCATTCTGTCAGCCGGCCCATGAACCCCTGTCACCCTGAAGGGAGCTCTGAAGGACGCCTTTCATTCGGAGGACCTGTTGCTGAAGGGAACTTCTTCTTTTCTACATTTGGCTTGACAGATACCAATCCAGACCCCTCAAACCTCAATCTGTCTCCTCTCTTTAAATGTCAACTGTTCTTCCTTGTTCAGGTGCTGATGCTCGGAAGCATTTAACCTTAATTTACTTGAAAGGACACGGTGAACGGCAAAAACCTTCTGAGTGACATCTGAGTCATCTCGGAATAGATAACTGACACATTCCTTTGTGTTTATAATAAACTACGGCAAGTTGAGGTGAACTCTGTTTTACAAAAGGCAGAATCAAACCATGAGAAGATCTTTATTTATATTCATATTTATATATATATATATATTTATATGAATAAATATATATATATACAACTATCAATATAAATATGTATTTATATATTCTATATATATAAATATATAACTATTAATATAAATATATATTTATATTATACATATTAATATATATAAATATGTATTTTTATAAATATACATATATATTTATATATAATGTATATAATTATATATATGAATACATATATATATGTTTATTTATAAATAAATATATAAATAAATATACAGTTTATATATATTCATTTATATATTTGTTTATTTATATATTATATATATATATATATATATATAATATATATAATAGTTTTTCCCGTGGTTTTCTCCGGGCCTAACGAACAGGTGGGGAGCGGCGGCGTTGCCTAATGATGGCCATTACTCACCTCTCTCCGACGCCGGGGCGAGATCAATGAAGCGCCGACACTTCTCACCTGAGAGAGGAGGGGGGGGCATGAGGGGGAGAGGAAGAGGGGGGTGCAAAGAGGTGAAGAGAACAAGGTGAAATGGGATGAGGAAGAGAGAAGTAGAGAGGATGAGGGGATTAATGAGAAGAAGGAATGGAAAAACAGAGAGAAAAGAGGAAACGAGTCAAACCACTGAGTCAGGCTGGATGCAACCAGCTCTATATATATATATAAATACATATATTATGTATATAATTATATATATATATATAAATAAATAAATCGATAAATGAATTTATATATATATATATATATATATATAAATAAATAGATAAATAAATAGATAAATGAATATATATATATATATACATATATATATTCACATATAAATGATCTAACTGAGCATTGTTTCGTATGTATGTCCTCGTGTCTCACAGCTGTGACTCAGTTCAGATCAGGAACCGGGAGCAGAGTTGTAGTTTAACACCCTTCTCTGCTCTTCCATTCGAGCAGTTACCCACCCATGACTCTAGAGTAGAGACTGTGTCTGTCCCACGGCCACTTCAATTAAATAAATCAAAAGTAAGCAGAAGAGGAGTCGGACACAATAACCTTATACAAGTTAACACCATTATTTCAGCAGTGCAACAAAACAGGTCTATTAAATGTGGTCTCCTAAATATTCGATCTCTGTCATCTAAAGCTGTGTTACTAAATGATTTAATATCAGATAATCACATTGATTTATGTTGCCTCCAAGTCATATTAATACTCACATTCCTCGAGGCACCGGTCGAGGAGGTGGAGTAGCAGCCATCTTTGAATCGAGCCTATTAATTAATCCTCAACCAAAATTACACTACACCTCATTTGAAAGCCTTGTTCTTAGTCTTTCACATCCAACCTGGAAAACACTACAGCCAATTCTATTTGTGATTCTGTACCGGCCACCAGGTCCATATTCAGAGTTTATATCTGAATTCTCAGAATTTATATCAAGTTTGGTTCTTAAAACTGATAAAGTTATTATTGTTGGAGATTTTAATATCCATGTGGATGTTGATAATGATTGCCTTAGTGCTGCATTCATCTCCTTGTTGGACTCGATTGGCTTCTGTCAGAGAGTACAGAAACCCACTCACAGCTTTGGCCACACGCTTGATCTTGTTCTTACTTATGGCGTTGACATTGAGCATTTGAACGTCTTCCCACAGAATCCTCTTCTGTCAGACCACAACCTCATCACTTTTGAATTTATACTACCGGAGTGTACTCCGTTAGTCAAAAGTTTCTACACCAGATGTCTAACTGACAGTGCTGTAGCTAAATTTAAAGAAGCGATTCCTTCTGTATTTGATTCGATACCACGTCTCAATATAACAGAGGACTCCTGGTCTAACTTTAGTCCGTCCCAGATTGATCATCTTGTTGACAGTGCCACAGGCTCTCTGAGAATGACACTGGACTCGATAGCCCTCTGAAGAAGAAGACAGTGAGGAAGAGGAGGTTTGCTCCTGGTATAACCCTCAGACCCGCAAACTGAAGCAAACGTCACGAAAGCTTGAACGCATATGGCGTTCAACTAATCTCGAAGAATCCCGCTTAGTTTGGCGAGATAGTCTTAAAACTTATAAGAAGGCCCTCCGTAATGCCAGAGCAGCCTATTACTCATCAGTAATAGAGAAAAATAAGAACAACCCCAGGTTTCTCTTCAGCACTGTAGCCAGGCTGACAGAGAGTCACAGCTCTGTGGAGCCGAGCATTCCTATAAACCTCAGTGGTAATGACTTTATGAACTTCTTTAATGAAAAGATTTTAACTATTAGGGACAAGATTAATATTCTCTTGCCCATAACCAGTGCCAATTTGTCCTCAAGTGGAATGGCCTTGGAAACCGCTGTATGCCCTGGTGTATATTTGGAGGGCTTTTCTCCCATCAACCGTGACCAATCATCTTCAACGGTTTCTACTTCGAACACGTCTACCTGTCTCTTGGACCCCATCCCGACGAGGCTGCTTAAAGACGTTTTGCCTTTAATTGGCGGCTCTCTATTAGATATTATCAATGTGTCTCTGCTAACAGGCCACGTACCACACTCCTTCAAGGTGGCTGTTATTAAACCTCTCCTGAAGCCCACTCTGGATCCAGAGGTGTTGGCTAACTACAGACCGATCTCTAACCTCCCCTTCCTCTCTAAGATCCTTGAGAAAGTGGTCGCAAATCAGTTGTGCGACTTTCTACATCATAATAGTTTATTTGAGAAATTTCAATCAGGATTTAGAAAACACCACAGCACCGAGACGGCACTGGTGAAAATTACAAATGACCTCTTAATGGCAGCAGATAAAGGACTCCTCTCTGTCCTGGTCTTGTTAGACCTTAGTGCTGCATTCGACACCATTGACCATGACATCCTGTTACAGAGACTGGAGCAGTCGATTGGCATTTCAGGCACGGCACTAATTTGGTTTAAATCCTATTTATCAGATCGATCTCAGTTTGTATTTGTAAACGATGACGCCTCGATAACCACCAACGTTAATCACGGAGTTCCACAAGGTTCTGTGCTTGGACCAATTTTATTTACCTTATACATGCTTCCTTTGGGCAATATTATCAGGAAACACTCCATAAACTTTCATTGTTATGCAGATGATACTCAACTATATTTATCGATAAAACCAGAGGAGAGCAACCAACTCGGTAAAATTCAAGCATGTCTTAAAGACATAAAAACATGGATGACCTGCAACTTCTTGATGTTAAACTCAGACAAAACCGAAGTAATTTTAATCGGCCCTGAGCACCTCAGAGATCAATTATCTGGTGATGTGGATTCTGTAGACGGCATTGCCCTAGCATCCAACACCACTGTAAAGAATCTTGGCGTTATCTTTGATCGGACTTGTCCTTTAACTCCCACGTAAAGCAAATCTCAAGGACTGCATTCTTTCATCTACGTAATATTTCAAAAATCAGGCACATCTTGTCTCAAAAAGATGCAGAAAAATTGGTTCACGCGTTCGTTACTTGAGACTGGATTACTGCAACTCCTTATTATCAGGCTGCTCTAATAAATCTCTTAGGTCCCTCCAGTTGATCCAGAATGCTGCAGCTCGTGTTCTCACTAAAACTAAGAAAAGAGATCACATCACTCCTGCACTAGCTGCTCTGCACTGGCTCCCAGTAAAATCAAGAATCACTTTTAAAATTCTTCTCTTAACGTACAAAGCCTTGATTGGTGATGCACCATCATATCTTAAGGAGCATGTAGTACCATATTGCCCCACTAGAGAGCTACGCTCACTAAATGCGGGACTACTTGTAGTTCCTAGAGTCTTAAAAAGTAGAATGGGAGCCAGAGCCTTTAGTTATCAAGCTCCTCTTCTATGGAACCAGCTTCACCTTCAGTCCTGGAGGCAGACACAGTCACCTCGTTTAAGAGTAGACTTAAGACCTTCCTCTTTGACAGAGCTTATAGTTAGGGCTGAATCAGGTTCACCTGGTCCAGCCCCTTGATATGCTGCTATAGGCTTATAGCTGCCGGGGGACGTTTAGGATGCACTGAGTACCTATCTCCTCTTTTTTCTCTCCTTAAGGATGAATGTTCATCTCTCAATCACACGTTACTAACTCTGCTTTCTCCCGGAGTCCTTAGACTTCACGTCTCATGGGGTCATCGGACCCTATGAGACGGCATAGATCCTATCTGCTGATGGATCATCGAGGTCTGGGTCGTGGAATTCCTGCTCCTGACTACGCCACTGTCCTGTTGAGACTCCGCCCACTGTTGAGACTCCGCCCACTCCTCCTCCCCACCGCCATCTGCCTGATGGATCGTGGAGGTCTCCATCGTGGAATATGCCTACTATGAACTATTCATCCACTCTGTCATATTCATTGAATGTATTTAAACTCTAAATCTGTCCTTCTGTACACATTACATCTATTGTTCTGTCCATCCTGGAGAGGGATCCTCCTCTGTTCTCTCCTGCAGGTTTCTTCCCTTTTTTTCCCCCTGAAGGGTTATTTGGGAGTTTTTCCTGGTCCGATGTGAGGTTTTGGGGCAGGGATGTCTATGTGTACAGATTGTAAAGCACTCCGAGACAAATTTGTAATTTGTGAAATTGGGCTATACAAATAAACTGAATTGAATTGAATTGAACTGAATTGAATTGAATTGACTCAACAGGGTCAGGAGCAGCTTCTCTCCTGACGAGGTAAATGTTCTGCAGGTGGAGTTTGATGATGATGACGTTGGATCTTCATCAGCTGGTCATTTAAACGGGAATAAAACCCGGTGGCTCGTAAACGGAACATTTGAGGAGTTTTCGTGTTCATCAGCCGCGGGGAGAACTCATAGGGAACATGGTCTTCATCTGAATGTCTGGTGTGTGTGAAACATGAATGTTATGAACGTGTCCCACTCGTCTTCATCAGGCGGATCTGAGATCTGACCTCAAACAACTCGTGTTGTCTTAAAACCTTATTCTGCGTGTCGTTGTAATATTTAACGCTCGACTGTTGACGAGTGTCTGGTTTAATCTATAAACATCTGGTGTAATAAATAATAAAGATTATTCATACAACACACATCAAAACCATTCCATTTTTCCAGCGGCCCCTGAACGCATCACGTGTGGCCACTTCTGTCACACTGACAACATTTGGGGGATATTTCTTTATAAAACTCTTTATTCGACACGACTCTTTCTCAATAAATCGTTTACAGCAACCAGATTTTACTAAATGAACTGAACACAGAGGTCAGAGGTCAAAGTTCAGGTCGGGGGAGTTTGTAAACACGTACATATTTCTGGAGCTTGTTTCCAACATTGGCACCACATATGGGCACTTGGGGGAATGTCGAATGTAAAGGATTCATTGTTTTCTATTTGTGTATTTAATATATATATAGATATATATATATATATATATTAATATATATATATATATATTAATATGTATAATGTCTGCCTCATGAGTTACAGAGCGACATGCTGGACTCCTCTCCCTAGAGGTGCAGGTCAATTTATTAAAACAGGATTGTTGTGGAACTCTCAGATGGAAACAGCTCAGTAAACGTGTATTAATCCGCCGCTGAAAATAGTCCCAACAAATGGACTATTTCCTCCTGTTTTATGAGACTTTTTAAAGAGTAAACTATACATTTGTTTATTTTAATTACGTCCTCAGTAACTAAAATAAATATGAATTATTCTTTAACTTCAGTGCCGCAAAAAAGTCTTTTTAAAAACAACAAATACCGAGTTTATTCTAAATAAAGACGGAAAATCAACAACTCGTCATATCTGAGAAAAATGAATCGAGTGATTACAAATAAAAAATAAAAATGTGACAATAATCAATTAATCTCTAATGATTAATCCATTACAACAAACTAAGTGAGAGACACTTGAACCTATCTTCTTTTATTCTGGAGGGAAATCAACAAGCTTCTGATTGAAAGGCCCATAAACTGTAAAACTATAAAAACGATAAAACCCAGATGCGTGTTTACTGGCTCTATAAAACTAATGGATTTTTTTAACTTGTTGCGCGCGCCGCCCACCTGCCTCGTCGATGTTCTCCTCGCAGGAGTACCAGATGCCGGTGTGGAAGCGGCGGAAGAGGAAGCGGTCGTCCCCGGTCTCCCAGCTGTAGTGCACCTTGCTCTGGTCCGTCTCGTTCACGCCGTAGTCGATGCAGTTGAGGCGCCGCTGCGGGCTGCAGTTGGGCTTGAGCACGCGCTGGGTGCCCTCGCACCAGTACGTGGTGATGAAGGCGGTGGTGGAGAAGAACAGCGCCACCAGGTTCAGGCTCACGGACAGCAGCGCGCGGCACTTGCGGGTGGTCCTCATGGTCCAAGGGAGGAAACAAAAGTTCCTCCAGGAGAGGAGGAGGAGGAGGAGGAGGAGGAGGTCAGAGGCGGAGCGGCATGGCGCGGCGGTGGCGCACGGAGCAGAATGTGCGCGTGTCCTCTTTGAGAGGCAGGTGGTCCTCAGACCGGAGAGACGAGACAGGTGATCCGGGATCCCCGAGACCCGGAACGTTCCATCTACTTCAGACACGAAGACCTGGACCCGGACCCGCTCAGAGACGTAGACCTGGAGGTAGACCTGGACTTAGACCTGTAGGTAGACCTGGACTTAGACCTGGACCCGGACCCAGCATCACCGACAGAAGAGTGACCACTGGCAGAGAGCGGAACGAGAGCGGAGTCTCTCTCTCTGTCTCTCTCTCTCTCTCTCTCTCTCTCTCTCTCTCTCTCTCTGTCTGTCTGTCTGTCTGTCTGTCTCTCTCTCTCTCTCTCTCTCTGTCTCTCTCGTGCGTCATCACCGTGACCGACTGTTCTCATAAAAAAGAGGAGGACACGTCACAGCCTCAACTAAATTTGATTGATGTCGATATATTATATAAAAAATATCAGTTTTCATTTGTTTATTCAGTTTATTGTTATAATAAAATATGTAACAAAGAAAAGCAGCAAACAAAATGAAATATACAACTTTTTACATGAAGAATTATGAAAAAGATGAATTAAATATTAATGGTATCTTTATTCATGTATACATAATGTTTGACATGTTTTATTTCCATCTCATTGTTTACCGAGTTCATCAATTTAAAATAATAATAATAAGCGATTAACCGTTAAATCATGAAAAATAAAGAATCATTGAACCTGTGTTCATCTCTTTAAAGGACTGCTGTGATGGTTGTAGTTTTTCAGGGAACATGAAGGATACAAGGAGGGAACGTGAAGGGAACATGGAGGATACAAGAAGGGAACGAGGAGGGAACATGAAGGATACAAGGAGGGAACGAGGAGGGAACGTGAAGGAAACATGGAGGATACAAGGAGGGAACGAGGAGGGAACGAGGGAACGTGAAGGGAACATGGAGGATACGAGGAGGGAACGAGGAGGGAACATGAAGGGAACATGGAGGATACAAGGAGGGAACATGAAGGGAACATGGAGGATACAAGGAGGGAACGAGGGAACGTGAAGGGAACATGGAGGATACAAGAAGGGAACGAGGAGGGAACGTGAAGGGAACATGGAGGATACAAGAAGGGAACGAGGAGGGAACATGAAGGATACAAGGAGGGAACGAGGAGGGAACGTGAAGGGAACATGGAGGATACAAGGAGGGAACGAGGAGGGAACGTGAAGGGAACATGGAGGATACAAGAAGGGAACGAGGAGGGAACATGAAGGATACAAGGAGGGAACGAGGAGGGAACGTGAATGGAACATGGAGGATACAAGGAGGGAACGAGGAGGGAACGAGGGAACGTGAAGGGAACATGGAGGATACGAGGAGGGAACGAGGAGGGAACATGAAGGGAACATGGAGGATACAAGGAGGGAACGAGGAGGGAACGAGGGAACGTGAAGGGAACATGGAGGATACGAGGAGGGAACGAGGAGGGAACATGAAGGGAACATGGAGGATACAAGGAGGGAACGAGGTGGGAACGAGGGAACATGAAGGGAACATGGAGGATACAAGGAGGGAACGAGGAGGGAACGTGAAAAACATGGAGGATACAAGAAGGGAACATGGAGGATACAAGAAGGGAACGAGGAGGGAACATGAAGGATACAAGGAGGGAACGAGGAGGGAACGTGAAGGGAACATGGAGGATACAAGAAGGGAACGAGGAGGGAACGAGGAGGGAACGTGAAGGGAACATGGAGGATACAAGAAGGGAACGAGGAGGGAACATGAAGGATACAAGGAGGGAACGAGGAGGGAACATGAAGGGAACATGGAGGATACAAGGAGGGAACGAGGAGGGAACATGGAGGATACAAGAAGGGAACGAGGAGGGAACATGAAGGATACAAGGAGGGAACGAGGAGGGAACGTGAAGGGAACATGGAGGATACAAGGAGGGAACGAGGAGGGAACGAGGGAACATGAAGGGAACATGGAGGATGCAAGGAGGGAACGAGGAGGGAACATGAAGGGAACATGGAGGATACAAGGAGGGAACGAGGGAACGTGAAGGGAACATGGAGGATATGAGGAGGGAACGAGGGAACATGAAGGGAACATGGAGGATACGAGGAGGGAATGAGGGAACGTGAAGGGAACATGGAGGATACAAGGAGGGAACGAGGAGGGAACATGGAGGATACAAGGAGGGAACGAGGAGGGAACGAGGAGGGAAGGAGGAGGGAACGAGGAGGGAAGGAGGAGGGAACGGGGAGGGAAGGAGGAGGGAACGAGGAGGGAAGGAGGAGGGAACGAGGATGGAACGTGTTAGGTCTGTTCTATCGACCGGCCGGCAGAGAGTTCACCACTCGGGGCAAGAAAATGACCAACGGCACCAATCCATCACCTCCACCTCCAGATCAATGTGTGTGTGTGTGTGTGTGTGTGTGTGTGTGTGTGTGTGTGTGTGTGTGTGTGTGTGTGTGTGTGTGTGTGTGTGTGTGTGTGTGTGTGTGTGTGTGTGTGTGTGTGTGTGTGTGTGTGCAGGAAAACGTTGATGAATGTGTGATAACGCTGGAACTCACTCTGAAGAAGAAGAAAAACCAACCGTTCAAATGTGAAGAAACTTTTGAGACGTAGACTCCTCTGGTTGTATAGAAGTCTATGCTTCATGTGTTAACGCTGCATTCTCTCTCCTGACCACCAGGGTGAAGCTTCTCTGGTTGTATAGAAGTCTATGCTGCATGTGTTAAAGCTGCATTCTCTCTCCTGACCACCAGGGGGCGACTCCTCTGGTTGTATAGAAGTCTATGCTGCATGTGTTAAAGCTGCATTCTCTCTCCTGACCACCAGGGGGCGACTCCTCTGGTTGTATAGAAGTATATGCTTCATGTGTTAAAGCTGCATTCTCTCTCCTGAACACCAGGGGGCGACTCCTCTGGTTGTATAGAAGTCTATGCTTCATGTGTTAAAGCTGCATTCTCTCTCCTGACCACCAGGGGGCAGCTCCTCTGGTTGTATAGAAGTCTATGCTGCATGTGTTACAGCTGCATTCTCTCTACTGACCACCAGGGGGCGACTCCTCTGGTTGTATAGAAGTCTATGCTGCATGTGTTAAAGCTGCATTCTCTCTCCTGACCACCAGGGGGCGACTCCTCTGGTTGTATAGAAGTATATATCTAATATTCAGTCTCCAGGCTTCATATAACTTCCGTCATGACGACATCATTTTTGTATTCAGAACATGGTTGGCGGGATAAAAATACGTTTCTCTTTTCTCTTTGTGTTATTTATTTCTCTCTGACCTTGAGACTCTCGCAGACGCGTCAAACATAAATCAGGTTTTAAACAGAGCTGCAGCAAAAAGACCCTGAACGCAACATCCGGCTTCTCGTTCCCCTGAAGGCATCACGCTGGACTTTCACTGCTTTCACTTTTGTTTTAGCGCGTTTTTATTGATATAAATCCGTCTTTCACTGTTGTTGGTCAACCGGTGGAACCCCCCCCACCCCCCTCTCTCTCACTCTCTCAGCCGAAAACAACATTTAGAAAAAAATGAAATCAAGAACGAGGAGCAGCAGTTTGCAGTGAAAATAACCTGAGAAACAATTCCACGCTCAGCAGATTCCTCCTGGTCCTGTTTTTCCAATTAAGTGTCTGGATGAATCCAGGGGGGGGGGGTGATGGGGGGGGGGGGTCGTGTCTGACAGGTAAGTTGTTTATGTTGGCCTGTAAATGACATTTATGTCAATTCCCTGAGGGTGGACTGCTGACGGAGGCGCTTCCATGCCGACGTGGTATAAATGGCCGGATTAGGTGACATTGCTGAGTCTAACGTTGGGGGGGGGGGGGGGGGGACAATAATTGAAAATAAGAAATGTAATCACATCCTAGCGTCTTATTCTGGAAAATATTGAGTGAATGAATCAGTACTATTTTCAGCCCTGAGTGTCGACATCTCAGGCTGTTTATTGCCTAAAGAACTCAAACTAAAGTGTATTCAGCTTCTAACAATGTACATTATATATATATTATATATATATTCCATACATATTATATTTCATGTCGATCCACTCCTGTCTTCTCTTCTCTACGTTAGACTGAAAACAAACAAAGATAAATGTGTAAATATGCAACAGTTTGATAACAGGTTTGTTTTTCAGGCCCCTAGTGGCCAAAGAAGGTATCAATGCAGCTTCAAAGTTGAAGGTCTTTCCACACACCTGGTCCCAGCTGCTCTCGGCCCAGGTCTTCGTGGTGGTTGAGTCTGCAGGCTCTCATTTGTTGTGCATATTTTGATTGACTGAGAATGAGACGTTTGGAGATTACGGCCATCGGCCATGTTGTTTATTTTGCAACCAGTGAACAGAAGCTACTAACAAGTTTCTCACGATCTTTTCCTTACTTGACAAAATATTTTATAAGTATTTCCCGTTCTTTTTCTAAACTTGACTGAATATTTTACAATCTTTTTTTTGCTAAACTTAACTAAATATTTGCCCGTCTTTTTCTCAACTAACTTACGATCTTTTCCTGAACCTAACTAAGTACCTAACGATCTTTTCCTAAACCTAACTAAGTACCTAACGATCTTTTCCTAAACCTAACTAAGTATCTCACGATCTTTCCCTAAACCTAACTATGTAACTCACAATCTTTTTCTGAACCTAACTAAGTATCTCACGATCTTTTCCTAAACCTTACTAAGTATTTCACAAACTTTTCCTGAACATAACTAAGTATTTTTACAATCTTTTCCTGAACCTAACTAAGTTGTTGCCTGTAAAGACGAAAGTTTATTGATAAAATAATGCATTCATGTAATGAACGTACAGTACATGATGAGGAAAACGTTGGGTCGCGTGAAGGACGCGGAAATCAAAATTCTTAACAAAACCATAAAGCAGGGTATGCTTTAGGGCGGGGCTACAAGGTGATTGACAGGTCTTCTATGGCGTCTCTACGTCAAAGCCTTGAAGGAAGTGTGAAGGAAGCATGAAGGAAGCATTAAGGAAGTCCCAAGAAAGCCTGAAGGAAGCTGAACGAAGCCTGAAGAAAGCCTTCAAGAAAGCCAGAAGAATGCCAAAAGGAAGCCAGAAGGAAGCCTGAAGGAAGCCAGAAGGAAGCTAGAAGAAAGCCAGAAGGAAGCCAGAAGGAAGTTGAAGGAAGCCTGAAGAATGCCTTAAAGAACGCCTTAAAGAAAGCCCAGAAGGAAGCCTGAAGGAAGCCTGAAGGAAGCCTGAAGGAAGCCAGAAGGAAGCGTGTGTTTCCTCTCAGAAACATCTGCTGAACCGGAATGTTTTTAACGGGAGAAACGAGATTTAAAGAGAAACAGAGCGGCAGCTCGTTAATCCTCCCTGGGCCTCGCTTCCTAGGCTGCACAGGACTGTGTGTGTGTGTGTGTGTGTGTGTGTGTGTGTGTGTGTGTGTGTGTGTGTGTGTGTGTGTGTGTGTGTGTGTGTGTGTGTGTGTATGTGTGTGTGTGTGTGTGTGTGTGTCTGTGTGTATGTGTGTGTGTGTGTGTGTGTGTATGTGTGTGTGTGTGTGTATATGTATACGTATGTGTGTGTGTGTGTATGTGTGTGTGTGTGTGTGTGTGTGTGTGTGTGTATGTGTATATATGTGTGTGTGTGTATATGTGTGTGTGTGTATGTGTGTGTGTGTATGTATATGTGTGTATGTGTGTATATGTGTGTGTGTGTATGTGTGTATATGTATATATGTGTGTGTGTATATATATATAGTGTATGTATGTATATGTGTGTGTATGTATGTATATATGTATATGTGTGTATATATATATATATATGCATATATATGTATATGTATATATATATGCGTGTGTATGTATATATGTATGTGTATATATATATATATGTGTGTGTATATATACATATATATATATGTGTATATATACATATATATATATGTATATATATATGTGTGTGTGTATGTGTATGTATGTGTGTATATGTGTATATGTGTGTGTATGTGTATATATGTGTGTGTATCTATATGTCTATGTGTGTGTGTGTATATATATGTGTATCTATGTATATGTGTGTGTCTGTCTATGTGTGTGTGTGTATATATGTGTCTGTGTGTGTGTGTGTGTGTGTGTGTGTGTGTGTGTCTATGTGTGTGTATGTGTGTCTATGTGTGTGTGTGTGTGTGTATGTGTGTGTGTGTGTGTGTGTGTGTCTGTGTGTGTGTGTGTGTGTGTGTCTGTGTGTGTGTCTGTGTGTGTGTGTGTGTGTGTGTGTGTGTATGTGTGTGTGTGTGTGTGTGTGTGTGTGTGTGTGTGTGTGTGTGTGTGTGTGTGTGTGTGTGTGTGTGTGTGTGTGTGTGTGTGTGTGTTAACCAGCAGCTCATTAAACTGACATCGTTCTCTCCGCCAGTCGTCCGTATCGCATCCCCCAAAATTACTTCCTGGAGGCCAAACACACCGTGTTATTATTATTCATATTCATATTCATATTATTATTATTCATATTATTATTATTACTGTTTGTATCTTGAGACTTTATCTCTCTGGTTTCACGACAGAATGTTTCTCCCCTAAATTGCAAATGTTTTTTTTTTCCTGAGACATTTTTATTCTTGTGGAAGAGGAAGAACCCCTGAACATGAATATGAAGCGTACATATATTTAAATATATATCAGGGGGGGGACTACTCTTCCGAATGCCCCTAAGTATATTTTATATTTTATATATCTACCTAAATACGTGTGCTTAACAACAGCCTGTGAGTTTTATGTATTCAGGTAGATTTATATATATATATATATATACATCTAATTGCCTTGTTGGACATTAAAACGCCTCGTTAGGCATTAACTCATTCTCTGCCTTCGGAGTACTGCATTTTGGGTTCAAACACCACTCAGTCCCAACAGATGATCTGGCCAACATGAACTCAGCTAACTCAGGAGGTCAGGCCTCTCCACCTGGGCCTCTCTCTTCTGCCCATGCTGCTATTCAACGCCAAGACAAGGTGCTTGCTGACCACGCCCGGCTACTTCGTGAGGCTTCTGGTATGATGCAGAGCGTTGCTGGAGAGCAGCAGACCCACTCAACAACTACTGCAATTAGCCAGCGAACAACAGGCCCTGCTAACTCAGTTGAACACCATTTCCACCCAGTTGACTGCTCTGGGTGCCGCAGCCTCACCAGCCCCGCAGGTTCCTGTCACTACAGCTCCGGGTCCACTTCCCCCTCCTGGTCCTATAGCCCGGGAGCCTAGCTTAGCTAGCCCTAAGCCTTATGATGGGGCTTTCACAGAGTTTAGGGGATTCATGTTGCAGTGCAATTTTGTTTTCGAGATGCAGCCCAGCATGTTTTCCGCCGATGCAGCCAGGGTAGCCTACGTTGCCACTCATACTACCGGTGACGCTCTTCGTTGGGTCCAGTCTTTCTTGAGCTTCAACCCGGGGACAAGACACAACTATGCCAACTTCGAGGAGGAGTTCAGGAGGGTTTTTGATCACCCCGTCGCGGGTCAGGATGCAGGCTCACGGCTACTCCACATCAAGCAGGGCTCTCGCACTGTTGCTGCCTATGCAATCGAGTTCCGCACACTCGCAGCCAGCGCGGGATGGCAGGACTCCACTCTGCGCTGTATCTTTAGAGATGGCCTCACGGAGGTTCTGAAGGATGAGCTGGTTAGAGATAAGCCTGCTGATCTCAATAGTCTCATCAGCCTTGCCAGTGATGTTGACGAACGCCTCCGTGAGCGCAGGAGGACCAGGGCACATTCACATCAAGGCTCCTCGCGTTTGACTCCCACTCTCTCTTGTTCATCTGAGACTTTCGGTTCAGACTCAGGTGCTGAGCCAATGGAGGTCGGCCGACTACGTCTGTCTGCTGCAGAGAGGGAGCACCGGAGGACCAGGGGTCTCTGCATGTATTGTGGCCAGAGGGGTCACATCAGAGACGACTGTCCCAGTCGGCCAAAAGATTAGGCTCACCGGAGACCAGGGGATTCCAGGTGAGCCGAATCTCTCGTTCTCCTACATCCACCGGCCCTGATGTATTCAGGGACACCATTCTCCCCGCTTCCCAGGTGATTGGAGTGATCACCACGGATCTCGAGGCAGCGGTCAGGAGGGCTCAGTGCACTCAACCTGATCCGGGAACTGGACCCCCCAACCGACTGTTCGTTCCTGATGCGGTCCGGTCCCAGGTTCTCCAATGGTGCCATGCCAGCCGGGTGGCTTGTCATCCAGGGATCACCCGCACCCTGTCATTTGTGCGCCGGAGATTCTGGTGGCCTACAGTGGTGGAGGATGTTCGGAGGTTCGTTTCTGCCTGCACGGTATGTGCTCGAAGCAAGGCGTCCCATCAGTCTCCTGCTGATCTCCTGCGCCCGCTTCCTGTCCCGGGTCGTCCTTGGTCACAGATTTCTTTGGATTTCGTCACCGGTCTTTCCCCGTCCATGGGCAACACCGTTATCCTCACGGTGGTAGACCGTTTTTCCAAGGCGGTGCACCTCGTGGCCCTCCCTAAGCTACCTTCTTCAAGGGAGACCGCTGAGTTGCTCATGGAACATGTATATCGCCTACACGGACTCCCAGCCGACATCGTTAGTGACCGTGGCCCCCAGTTTACCTCCCAAGTTTGGAAGGCTTTCTGTAGGGGCATTGGCGCCACCATCAGTCTCTCCTCCGGGTATCACCTGCAGACAAATGGACAGGCGGAGCGAACCAATCAGAACATGGAGACAGCCCTCCGATGCGTTTCTGCTCTTCATCCGTCATCCTGGAGTAGGGACCTGCCGTGGGTGGAGTACTCGATGAATACCCTTGTCTGTGATGCCACTGGTATGTCACCCTTTGAGTGCTCACTGGGATACCAGCCTCCCCTGTTTCCGGCCCAGGAGAGGGAGGTTGCCGGCCCCTCGGTGCAAGCCCACCTACAACGATGCCGGAGAATATGGAGGACTGTCCGTGCAGCTCTACTAAGGTCAAATACCCGTGCTTGCCGAGGGGCCAACCGTCGGCGCACCAAGGCCCCGCAGTACAGGGTGGGTCAGCAGGTGTATCTCTCGTCGTCTGACCTGCCACTACAAGTGGAGTCCCGGAAGCTGGCGCCCCGGTTCCTGGGACCTTTCAGGATTGAGCGTATCATCAATCCTGTTGCTGTACGTCTCCAGCTCCCTTCCTCCATGAAGCGGGTCCACCCAGTATTCCATGTCTCCAAGATAAAACCCATCTCCTCATGTCCCTTGACACCTCCACCCTTGCTCCCCCTCCACCACAGATGGTCGATGGGCATCCTCAGTGGACGGTGCGGCGGCTACTGCGAGTGCGCCGTTGTGGTCGTGGGTACCAATACCTGGTCGTCTGGGAGGGTATGGACCTGAGGAGCGCAGTTGGGTCTCCCGGGGCCTCATCATGAGTCCTGAGCTCCTGCGAGAGTTCTACAGGGATCATCCTGATGCACCTGGAGGGTCTCCCGTCGAGGGGGGGGTCCTGTTACGGTTTCGAACCCGCCACGGGGTTCGAACCCGCCACCTCTGCGTTCTGCTGCTGGAGTTCCTGTGCGCTATCCACTGCGCCGTCCACACTCTACCATCTAAACACTCAGGCTTTCCGGTCCCCGGTGTTCCGTCGCCGGTTCCAGTCCCCGATGTGCTGGTTCCAGTCCCCGGTGTTCCGCCGCCGGTTCCAGTCCCTGATGTTCCGGTCCCCGGGGTTCCGCCTCTCCTGAGCCCGGTCCCCTCGCTCCCCATTCCTGTCCTCCGGCCCGCCCTCCAGAGCGCATCCTTTCGCCTGATGGACGTCCTCCGGCCCACCCCCCGGACTGTCTCGGCCATGGTCTTGAACCCTCCTCCGGCTCCCCTCCACCCACCCTTGTTGATCTCCTGGGACGTCTGGAATCCGTCCCTTGAGGGGGGGGTCCTGTTACGGTTTCGAACCCGCCACGGGGTTCGAACCCGCCACCTCTGCGTTCTGCTGCTGGAGTTCCTGTGCGCTATCCACTGCGCCGTCCACACTCTACCATCTAAACACTCAGGCTCATCTGAGCCTTCCTCCCTGGTGACGAGCCAACTGGGCGTTGGCACTGCACACCTGCTCTCAGTTACAATCAACTCCAGAGACTACAAGAACCCGGTCTTCACTCCTGCTCCTCGCCAGATCATCCCATAGAATCACCTGGCAAGTACCAGTAGAAGCTTAGAGCTACATTGTTGCTGTCCGTACTTTGTAGAGCTGTTTTCAGTGCTTTGCTGCATTCCTTCTGACACCTTTTTTCACTCCGGACCTGCCGTGCCACGACCCCCTGCCTGGACTCTGACTACTCTTCCGAATGCCCCTAAGTATATTTTATATTTTATATATCTACCTAAATACGTGTGCTTAACAACAGCCTGTGAGTTTTATGTATTCAGGTAGATTTATAGATATATATATATATATATACATCTAATTGCCTTGTTGGACATTAAAACGCCTCGTTAGGCATTAACTCATTCCCTGCCTTCGGAGTACTGCATTTTGGGTTCAAACACCACTCAGTCCTAACAGAGATGGAGGGAGGAGAGATGGAGGGATGGAGGGAGGAGAGATGGAGGGAGGAGAGATGGAGGGAGGAAGGAGGAGAGATGGAGGGAGGAAGGAGGGAGGGAGGAGAGGTGGAGAGATAGTACACATATAGTGCACAGATAGTACCCAGATAGTACACATAAAGTACACATAAAGTACACAGATAGTACACATAAAGTACACAGATAGTACCCAGATAGGACACATAAAGTACACAGATAGTACACAGATAGTACACATAAAGTACACAGATAGTACACATAAAGTACACAGATAGTACCCAGATAGTACACATATAGTGCACAGATAGTACCCAGATAGTACACATATAGTACACATATAGTACACAGATAGTACACATATAGGACACAGATAGTACACATATAGTACACATATAGTGCACAGATAGTACCCAGATAGTACACATAAAGTACACAGATAGTACACAGATAGTACACAGATAGTACCCAGATAGGACACATAAAGTACACAGATAGTACACAGATAGTACCCAGATAGTACACATATAGTACCCAGATAGTACACAGATAGTACACGTATAGTACACAGATAGTACACATATAGGACACAGATAGTACACATAAAGTACACATATAGTACACATAAAGTACACATATAGTACACATATAGTGCACAGATAGTACACATAAAGTACACAGATAGTACACAGATAGGACACATAAAGTACACAGATAGTACACATAAAGTACACAGATAGTACACATAAAGTACCCAGATAGTACACATATAGTGCACAGATAGTACACGTATAGTACACAGATAGTACAAATATAGTACACATATAGTACACATATATTACACAGATAGTACACATATAGGACACAGATAGTACACATAAAGTACACATATAGTACACAGATAGTACACATAAAGTACACAGATAGTACACATAAAGTACACAGATAGTACACATAAAGTACACATATAGTACACATAAAGTACACATATAGTACACAGATAGTACACATAAAGTACACAGATAGTACAGATATAGTACACAGATAGTACACATAAAGTACACAGATAGTACACATATAGTACACATATAGTCCACATATAGTACACAGATAGTACACATATAGTACACATATAGTACACAGATAGTACACATAAAGTACACAGATAGTACACAGACAGTATATCTTCCTGCTCTCCATGTGACGTTCAACAGCTCGACAGATTTTAATGAAACTTGCTTATCCTGAAATGTCTGTTCCCTGATACTGATGGCGCCGCGGACGGCCGCCTCGGTGCGTTGGTGCGCGATGTTTTTTGTTGTTTTCGTCTTAAATACTGTTTTCTGCTGTGATTCCCGGAGCTCTTTCACCAGAGAAGAGCTCATGAACATCAGGGGAACAACTCCAGCGGATTTATTTCCAACGTTTTTAACTTCTGTGGAGTTACTGGACATTTTTGTGAAAGGTGTGCTCACCTTCGCTCACGCGGTGAGACGCCGCCGGAGAGGGAAACGTTCAGGGGCGCTTGTACGGCTACGGAAACGGGGATCTCGTACAGCGCTGCCGGGCATATTTCTCCAATGTCCGCTCACTGTGCAACAAACTGGACGAACTCCAGCTGCTGGTGGGGAGAGACAGAGACTTCTCCTCATCCTCCGTCCTGTGCTTTACGGAATCATGGCTAAGTGGATCGATACCAGATTCTGCGCTCCAGCTCGCTGGCTTCCAGCTGTTCCGAGCGGACCGGGACACGGAGCTCTCCAGAAGAACAAAGGGTGGAGGAATCTGCTTTTACCTCAACAACGGCTGGTGCAACGACGTAACGGTGATTCTACAGCACTGTTCGCCGGACCTGGAATCTTTTATCATTCACTGCAAACCCTTCTACTCCCCACGTGAGTTCGCTTCATTCATCCTGGCCGGAGTTTACATGCCGCAGGGAACGTGCAAGAGGCACAGCGACCCTCGCCGAACAGATACGGTGTGTGAGCGGACCTTCCGGACTCTTTAGTTATTGTACTCCGGGATTTTAACAAAGGAAACCTCAGCCACGAACTCCCTAAATATAGACAGTTAATTAAATGCCCTACTAGAGAGAAGAGCATTCTGGACCACTGCTACACAACAATCAGCAGGGCCTATCACACCGTCCCTCGAGCTGCACTGGGAAACTCTGACCACGTCATGGTTCATCTGATTCCCTCATACAGGCAGAGACTAAAGCTCTGCAAACCTGTGGTGAGGAAGTTTAAGAAGTGGACCAGTGAGGCTCTGGAGGATCTACGGGCGTGCTTGGACTGTACTGACTGGGATGTCCTCAGGACTGCTACCAACAGCCTGGATGAGTACACAGAGGCTGTAACTTCCTACATCAGCTTCTGTGAGGACAGCTGTATTCCATCCAGCTCCAGGGTGAGTTATAACAACGACAAACCCTGGTTCACAGCGGAGCTCAGGAAGCTAAGACTGCAGAAGGACCAGGCATTCAGGAGTGGGGACAAGGACCTGTACACAGAGTCCAAATACAGGTTTAGCAAGGCGGTGAGAGATGCTAAACGACTGTACTCTGAGAAACTGCAACAGCAGCTCTCAGCAAACGACTCTGCTTCTGTCTGGAGAGGGCTCAGGCAGATCACCAACTACAAGCCCAAATCACCCCACTCCATGAACAATGTGCTTCTGGCAGACGAGCTCAATGAGTTCTACTGCCGCTTTGAAAGACAATGGAGCAGTCCTGAGACAATCCCCCACAGCCCCATCAACAAGCCACAGACCATCAGCCCACCCTCCCCCAGCCCATCAGGGGCTCACACCTCTGGAGCACCCTCCATCAACTCAGCGACAACCCTCGTCATCCTGGAGAGAGCCGTCAACAGGCTGTTTAAAAAGCAGAACCCCCAAGCAGCGGGCCCGGACTCCGTCTCCCCTCCACCCTGAAGCACTGTGCTGACCAGCTGTCTCCGTGTTCACCGACATCTTCAACACCTCCTGGAGACATGCCACGTTGCAGCGCGCTTCAAGGCGTCCCGCATCATCCCCGTTCCCAAAAAACCCAAGATCACAGGACTCAATGACTACAGGCCCGTCGCCCTGACCTCTGTGGTCATGAAGTCCTTTGAACGCTTGGTCCTATCACACCTCAAGACCATCACCGACCCACTCCTGGACCCCCTGCAGTTCGCCTACAGAGCCAACAGGTCTGCAGACGACACAGTCAACATGGCCCTTCACTACATCCTCCAGCATCTGGACTCCCCAGGAACCTACGCCAGGATCCTGTTTGTGGACTTCAGCTCTGCTTTCAATACAATCATCCCGTCCCTGCTGCAGGACAAGCTCTCCCAGCTGCACGTGCCCGACTCCACCTGCAGGTGGATCACAGACTTCCTGACCGACAGGAAGCAGCACGTGAGGCTGGGGAAACACGTCTCAGGCTCCCGGACCACCAGCACAGGTTCCCCCCAAGGCTGTGTTCTTTCCCCTCTGCTGTTCTCCCTGTACACCAACAGCTGCACCTCCAGTCACCAGTCCGTCAAGCTCCTGAAGTTCGCGGATGACACCACCCTCATTGGGCTCATCTCTGGTGGGGACGAGACCGCCTACAAGTGGGAGACGGACCACCTGGTGACCTGGTGCAGCCAGAACAACCTGGAGCTCAACGCTCTGAAGACAGTGGAGATGGTTGTGGATTTCAGGAGGAATGCAGCCCCACCCGCCCCTCTCATCCTGTGTGACTCCCCCGTCGACGCTGTGGAGTCCTTCCGCTTCCTGGGCTCCATCATCACCCAGGACCTCAAGTGGGAGCTGAACATCGGCTCCATCACCAAGAAGGCCCAGCAGAGGATGTTCTTCCTGAGGCAGCTGAGGAAATTCAACCTGCCAGGGAGAATGATGGTACAATTCTACACGGCCATCGTTGAGTCCATCATCTGCTCCTCCATCACCGTCTGGCACCCTGCAGCCACAGCCAAAGACAAGTGCAGCTGCAGAGCATCATCCGCTCGGCCGAGAGGGTTATCGGCTGCAATCTGCCTTCCGTCCAGGTCCTGTTCACTTCCAGGTCACTGAAGCGGCCAGAAAGATTGTCGCTGACCCCTCCACCCTGGACACTCCTGTTCGAGTCCCTCCTCGGGAGGAGGCTGCGTCCATCATGACAAAGACCACCCGCCACACCAAAAGTTTTTCCCGTCGGCGGTCGGGCTCATCAATGGAACCCGGTCTGACTGACTGTCACCCCCAGGACTACCACCTCTTCTTCCACCTTCCTCTCCTCCTTCTTCCCGCTCCTTCCTCTTCCTCCTCCTTCCTCTTCCTCCCACTCCTCCTCCCTCCTCCTTCTTCTTCCCTCCTGGAGGCCTCCTCCACACACGTCACTTTAACATGCACTTTAACTTGAGGCCTCCTCCACACACATGCCACTTTATTTGCATGCACTTTAACTTAAACACACGCCACGCGTAACATACACTTTTAACTAAAACACACCACTTGAAGCACACACCCAAACACTTTCACATTATTTGTTGTCTTTCTGTCGTGTTGATTGTTGTTTGTTTGTCATGTCCAAATGTTGCACCTTCCACCAAAAAAAATTCCTCGTTTGTGTAAACATTCCTGGCAATAAAACTGTTTCTGATTCTGATTCTGATTCTGATTCATTATTTAAACTTACATTGTGTGTGTGTGTGTGTGTGTGTGTGTGTCTTTGATGAACAGACATGGAGGAAGCCGTCTCCGCTCGCTGCTCACAGAACGTCGTCCATTACAGCGACGGCCGGAGTGATTGATGCTGTAGCTGTGGGGAAGAAAGAGGAAGTGACACGAGGACAGGAAGCAGGACGGAGAGATAGATCGTCCTCCTTTTGGCCCGGGAGTCTCTTGAGTCTCTTGAGTCTCTTGAGTCCATTGAGTCTCTTGAGTCTCTTGAGTCCCTTGAGTCTCTTGAGTCCCTTGAGTCTCTTGAGTCCATTGAGTCTCTCGCTTGAGTCCCTTGAATCCATTAAGTCCCTTGAGTATTTTGAGTCAATTGAGTCTCTTGAGTCAATTGAGTCCTTTGAATCCATTAGGTCCCTTGAGTCTCTGGAGTCCACTGAGTCCCTTGAGTTTCTTGAGTGCCTTCTATCCCTTGAGTCCCTTGTGTCCCTTGAGTCTCTTAAGTCTCGTAAGTCCCTTGAGTGTCTTGAATCCCTTCAGTCCCTTGAGTCCCTTGAGTCTCTTGAGTCCCTTCAGTCTCTTAAATCTCTTGAGTCTCTTGAGTCCCTTGAGTGTCTTGAATCCCTTCAGTCTCTTGAGTCCCTTGAGTCTCTTGAGTCCCTTCAGTCTCTTAAATCTCTTGAGTCTCTTGAGTCCCTTCAGTCTCGTAAGTCCCTTGAGTGTCTTGAATCCCTTCAGTCTCTTAAATCTCTTGAGTCTCTTGAGTCCCTTCAGTCTCTTAAGTCTTGTAAGTCCCTCGAGTCTCTTGAGTCTCACAAGTATATCAAGTTACTTCTTGTATTATAAACATTTCTCACTAAATTTCGACTATGTACTGAACAAATTTCTCATAAAGCGACCCGTGTTTCCAAAGAATACAACTCTTCACCTCGGTGTTGAAGGTCCGGTCTCCGGTCTGTGGACCTGGTACTCACAGATTATAAATGCGTTGCGTTTGGGTCTCAGCTTCCTCATCCTTTGAGCTTCGATTGAAATTCACAGGGTTCATTGAAGCCGGGGGAGGGGAGGGGAGGGGGGGTGGGGGTCGTCCAATTGAGAATCCTCGCTCCCAAATGGAGACCCCGACAGGAAGAGGACGAGACGCACCATAAATCTCCACCTCGGGGGGAAACACGGTTCAGCTCCATGTTTTATTCACCTCTCTCTGCCCAATAGGGTTCTGTTCTTTTCTTTTTTTTTGTTGTGCCTTCAACTACGAGTTCTGTTCTGTACAATTATTCTGACCAAAGAACCAAGACCGGATCCAGGACCGGACTGAGACCGGATCCAGGACCGGACTGAGACCGGCTCCAAATGATCAGTTCTCGTTGGAAGAAGTTCACTTGTTGTCACTTTAGGAGAGACGTTCTTTAAAAACTGGGTGGGAATATGTGAAAAACATACCTGTGAATAGTATATATCTCAGGCTTTTATTGTGAAAGGTAAATAAGGAAGAAGTGGATCAGGTCTTAACTTCTCAAAACGGCTCGTAAACTTTGTCGGAATAAGAATTCTCTGTGTTGTCGTAAAGGTCCATTCTGCACAACGTGATTGGTTGATGCTTTTATTAGCGCTTAGACCACCAGAGGGCGACTCCTCTGGTTGTATAGAAGTCTATGCTTCATGTGTTAGAGCTGCATTCTCTCTCCTGACCACCAGGGGGCGACTCCTCTGGTTGTATAGAAGTCTATGCTTCATGTGTTAGAGCTGCATTCTCTCTCCTGACCACCAGGGGGCGACTCCTCTGGTTGTATAGAAGTCTATGCTTCATGTGTTAGAGCTGCATTCTCTCTCCTGACCACCAGGGGGTGACTCCTCTGGTTGTATAGAAGTCTATATAGACATTGCTTTAAAAAGACGATCCGAAGCGAGGATGTCTCACTAGATGCCTGTGGCCTCGAATCCTCGAATCCTCGAGGAAAGGAAAGGAATCAAGGAATTGAATCCAGTTTCCGTTTGAATCCTTTGTGTCCGCAGCATCCTTCTCCAACTACTCCTCCTCCTCCTCCTCCTCTTCCATGACGGTGAACACCTCCCAGGAGGAGCAGCCTGGTGGAGGGCTCTGTGTTTACCACATCTCGCCCACAGCCGAGCGGCTTTAGATCAATCCTGCCTGTGGTGCAATGCATGCTGGGACACGGCAGGTCTCTGTCTCCGTAATGACGCCGTGTGAGACGCGGCGGCCCGACCGGTCAATTTCAATTACGGCCGTCGTTATCGGAGCTTTCGGGGAGACCGATCGCTGCTGCTGATTGGACGGGACGCGGGGCCTCGTTAGCTGCCATGGAAACGGAGGACGACAACATCGTGTCCACCAGGCGTTCTATGGGAAAACAGTCCAATCTCACAGGATCTGGTTAGGAGGAGGAGGAGGAGGAGGAGGAGGAGGTGGTGATGAGGGGGAGGAGGAGAGGAGAAGGAGGAAGAGGAGGAAAATAATTATTTACTGGGAAACACTCCAATCTCACATGGTTAAGTGGAGGAGGAGGAGGAGGAGGAGGAGGAGGAAGATGAGGAAGAGGAGGAGGAGGAATGAACGCCGGTCACAAAGTGAAGATTTGAGATGAAGAACTCTTCATCTTCAACACAGACGGTGAAGTTAAAGATGAAAGAAAACGTCACACCTCTCTCGTCTCCACGTCGCTCCTCCTCCTCCTCTCCTCCTCCTCTCCTCCTCCTCTTCAGCCCATATATGGTCACTTCCTGTTCACTGGTTGCAAAGAAATCAAGATGGCGACATCAGTCCACAAACCGACTTGTCGTCATGACGACACGTCACGTGAAGCCTGCGGCGACCTCGGTGGCTTCAATCAATGCAGGCTGTCATCCTTCAAGACGTGTGAGTGTGTGTGTATGAGTGTGTGTGTGTGACTGTGTGTGTGTGTGTGTGAGTGTGTGTGTGTGAATATGTGTGTGTGACTGTGTGTGTGCGTGTGTGTGTGTATTCACCTTGTTCAGCTTAGACCTTCAGATGCCACAGGGGGGCACAATTAATCAAATTAGGCCCAAGACCCTGATGGCCAACGACCTCCACTTCGTCTTCACACACACACTCACACACACACAGTCACACACACATTCACACACACACACACAAACACACAAACACACACACACACAGACACACACACTTCTCCCATCTGTAAATTGAATGAAGCTGCACATTACTTTGACCAATTGAAGCTGGAGTCAAGTTGAGGTCACTGGATTTTTAAAGAGAGTAATAGTATATATATATATATATATATATGTGTATATGTATATATACAGTATATATACTGTGTATATGTACTGTATATATATACACAATATATATATTTATATATATACTGTATATATACAGGACTGTCTCAGAAAATTAGAATATTGTGATGAAGTTCTTTATTTTCTGTAATGCAATTAAAAAAACAAAAATGTCATGCATTCTGGATTCATTACAAATCAACTGAAATATTGCAAGCCTTTTATTCTGATTTATTGCTGATTATGGCTTACAGCTTAAGAAAACTCAAATATCCTATCTCTAAATATTAGAATATCATGAAAAAGTATACTAGTAGGGTATTAAACAAATCACTTGAATTGTCTAATTAACTCGAAACACCTGCAAGGGTTTCCTGAGCCTTGACAAACACTCAGCTGTTATAAATCTTTTTTTTTACTTGGTCTGAGGAAATATTAAAATTTTATGAGATAGGATTTTAGAGTTTTCTTAAGCTGTAAGCCATAATCAGCAATATTAAAAGAATAAAAGGCTTGCAATATTTCAGTTGATTTGTAATGAATCCAGAATGCATGACATTTTTGTTTTTTTAATTGCATTACAGAAAATAAAGAACTTTATCACAATATTCTAATTTTCTGAGACAGTCCTGTATACAGTATATATAAATATATATGTATATATAAAGTATAAATATATGTATATATATATACTGTTTATATATATATATATACTGTTTATATATATATATATTTATATATTCTCCTGTTTCCTCGTCTTTCCTTTAAAGGGAAAATAAAACATAAACATATTTGAGTGACAGCTCGTCCTCCGGCTCCGAGCCGCCGGTATGATTTGCTCGTTCGTCTTCCGGCGAGCGGCGAGCGGCCGGCCGTAAACCAGGAGCTCCGCCTCCCGGGAGATTGCATCATTATTAACACGGGACCAGGTCCGGGACCCGAGAACCGGACCCGGTGGTCCATAAAGAAAAGTGACTTTTATTACAGCATGATGTTTACCTCCTATGAGTAAACAGGAACCAGGAGGGGGACTAGACCAGGTCCATCCCTCAGGGGCCAGGAGGAGGACTAGACCAGGTCCATCCCTCAGGGGCCAGGAGGGGGACTAGACCAGGTCCATCCCTGAGGGGCCAGGAGGAGGACTAGACCAGGTCCATCCCTCAGGGGCCAGGAGGGGGACTAGACCAGGTCCATCCCTCAGGGGCCAGGAGGAGGACTAGACCAGGTCCATCCCTCAGGGGCCAGGAGGGGGACTAGACCAGGTCCATCCCTCAGGGGCCAGGAGGGGTCTAGACCAGGTCCATCCCTCAGGGGCCAGGAGGGGGACTAGACCAGGTCTATCCCTCAGGGGCCAGGAGGGGGACTAGACCAGGTCCATCCCTCAGGGGCCAGGAGGGGGACTAGACCAGGTCCATCCCTCAGGGGCCAGGAGGGGGACTAGACCAGGTCCATCCCTCAGGGGCCAGGAGGGGGACTAGACCAGGTCCATCCCTCAGGGGCCAGGAGGGGGACTAGACCAGGTCTATCCCTCAGGGGCCAGGAGGGGGACCAGGTCCATCCCTCAGGGGCCAGGAGGAGGACTAGACCAGGTCCATCCCTCAGGGGCCAGGAGGGGGACTAGACCAGGTCCATCCCTCAGGGGCCAGGAGGGGGACTAGACCAGGTCCATCCCTCAGGGGCCAGGAGGGGGACTAGACCAGGTCCATCCCTCAGGGGCCAGGAGGGGGACTAGACCAGGTCCATCCCTCAGGGGCCAGGAGGGGGACCAGGTCCATCCCTCAGGGGCCAGGAGGGGGACTAGACCAGGTCCATCCCTCAGGGGCCAGGAGGGGGACCAGGTCCATCCCTCAGGGG
>NC_079410.1:2163212-2190712 GCF_029220125.1 Pseudoliparis swirei | reverse complement strand
TGTTGTTGAGAGCTTCAGAAGGAGGCGTTCAGGCTCCAGGAAGAGGCTCAGGGCTTTGAAGGCGACCGACAGCAGCAGCGTGTTATTCAAACGGCTCATCCTCCACGTTTGACCTTTAGAGATGCGGCGTCACCTTCAGCGGTGACCTTTGTTGTCATGGAAACCAAACGTGACGTCTGTCGGCGTCCCGCTGAGCGAGGGAATCCCTGGTGACTCACGTCAGTCAGGTCCCCACCTTTCCCTGCTGTGACCGCCACGCTGGGCCCCGGCCCCCTCCTACAGCCCCCCCCCCCCCCACCACCACCTCAGGGTGGGTGAAGTCAGACATCCCACTTCCTGCTGGTTATTACCTGGAGACACATCACCAGTTTGTGTCTCATATGGGAAACTTCTTCATGTGTTAAAGCTGCATTCTCTCTCCTGACCACCAGGGGGCGACTCCTCTGGTTATATATATATATATATATATATAGAGAGAGAGAGAGAGAGAGAGGCTAACAGTTCCCACCTGCTTCCAGTCTTTGTGCTAAGCTATGCTAACCACGTCTCAGATAATCAGTAAAACTGATCTCTATCTTCTTATCGGAGATTTCAGATTCAAGTATATATACGTATATTTCTTTTTTTGCGATCAAATGTTTTTATTTAGCATAATCACACAGGATGGCGGAACACCAACACATGGTGCCCTTTCAAATTACAACAATATGCTGAGACCAAAGGAGTCTCTCAGAACCATAAAGCAGAGAGGAAAGAGGGGGGGGGGACATAAATATACACACAACACAAGAGACAGACAGACAGACAAATAACATTGATAGGGACCAAGGACATGTTCAATTAGAAGTAAGGGGCGATAGCACACATCTATAGCATATTTTTCAAAGAGTCAGCAATGTTGCCCCAAGTGTCCAAAGTCTTTTCTGATGCTCCATTGATGCGAGCTGTAGAGATCTCCATATATACAACATCCAAAAAGGAAAGCGTCCATGTTCGAACAGACAAGTCATGAGGTGGTTTCCAACGGGTTGCAATCATTCTCTTAGCAGCTGTAAGTCCAGCAAATGCAACACGCATTTGGATTTTAGAGAGCTGAAAGTCTGAATCAAAAACATTTAGAATCAAAACACTGAGAGTGACAGGCACAGGAACATTAATCAAGACAGATAACTTGGATGCAATATTGTTCCAAAACTGACAAACAGGGGAGCAATCCCAGAACATGTGAAGATATGTTCCTTGAGTGTTTAGTGGGCAGAAAGTGCATAAAGGACTGGTAATTATTTTCATGTGATGCATTTTCACAGGGGTGAGATACGTCCTATGAATGAAATTGTAGTGAATTTGCTGATGGTCTGGATTGCGTGATACTTCTGAGATATTAGACCATACATCATGCCAGTCGAAATCAGTGACCAAGTCTGGGCAATCACGTTCCCAGACCCTCTCAATAGGAAGGCTGAGGCGGCCAGGTGTCACCAAAAACTGATAGAGCTTAGATACCATACCGCTGGTTTTGCCTGCATTGTAAATAATTTCCGGATAGGATGGATGGGCAAAGCTCTCTGCCAGGGGACACCATATGCCTTGAGTGCTGATCTTAATTGAAGGTAAAAGAAAAATGAGGAACGTGGTAGACTGAATGCATTTTGTAAGTCAGTAATAGATAACAAGCCAGTCTCGTTAAAAATGTCTTTTAGATAATGAACCCCCCTCTGTTCCCAATGCGGAGCTGTGATAGGCCTCCCACCAATCAGGAGAGCTTTATTGTTGAATAGTGGAGAAAGTGTATGCCAATTGCATGGTACATGGCAATATGTTTCAACCAATCTCCAGGTTTTGATAAGATGAGAGACAATGGGGCCAAAGCGCAGCTGGCACTGTTTGTTAGAGATATTGGCAAAAAGAACGTCATGAAGTGACCATGGTTCTGTCAGAGCACTTTCTAAAGCACGCCAGCACACTGAGGAATCCGGGTCAAACCATGTCAGAAGAGGCCTTAAGACAAAAGACAAAAAATAGAGTTTAAAGTTGGGAACTGAAAGACCACCATTCTCCTTTCTCCTCTGTAGAGTAGACTTTTTAAGTCGTGGCCGCTTGCCTTTCCAAATGAATTTCGATACTGCTGCCTCTAATTTATGCCAGTAGTCAGAAGGAGGAGAAAGAGGTAGCATAGAGCTCACAAAATTAATCCTGGGTAAGATGTTCATTTTAACCACAGAGATACGGGCTTGAATAGACATAGGGAGACTCATCCATTTTTCCATATCTTTCAATATGTTGTTCAGAGCAATAGAGTAGTTATGCTTAATAATCTTGTTTAAACAAGGAAAAACCTCAACACCCAAGTATTTAAACTGTTTAACAATGGGGATGTTGGCAGAGATGATTGAATTGCATGCAGATTCGTTTAGATGGAGTAAAGCAGACTTTGACCAGTTAATTTTGAAGCCTGATAAGCTTCCATACTCCTCGCATAAGGATAGAAGATGTGGAAGAGACTGAGAGGCGTTTTCCAAAAAGACCATCACATCATCCGCAAACAATGAGAGGTGATGCTGCGTATTTCGAATGCATATTGGTGACACCACGACAGATTGGCGAATGGCTTGAGCCAGAGGCTCAAGAGAGAGGACAAATAGTGCAGGACTCAGGGGGCAACCTTGGCGTGAAGATCTGGAAACGGGGAACAAAGAGGAGAAGGTGCGTCCTGTTAAGACTTGGGCTGAAGGGTTAGAATACATGACTTTAATCATGCCAATGAAAGTGTTACCAAAGCCCATCACCTCTAAGACTGACCATAAGAATGGCCACTCAAGTCTATCAAAAGCTTTCATTGCGTCAAGAGAGAGAAGTGACATTGGTGTCTTACTGTCTTCTGCAGCATCAATAATGTGGAGAAGGCGTCTAACATTATCTGCTGCCAATCTCGTTTTTATGAATCCTGTTTGGTCAGAGTTTATTAATTTTGACATATGAGACTCCAGACGACGGGCTAGTAGTTTAGCAAATATTTTTAAATCAGAATTTAACAGGCTAAGAGGACGATAGCTAGAGCACTCTGTAGGATCCTTATCCTTTTTCAAGAGTAAGGATATCAGAGCTGTGTTAACATCCCTTGAGAATTCACCCTTTCCAATAGAGAAGTTAATCATGTCAAGAAGGAATGGACCCAACTGTTCCCAAAAAGTAACATAAAATTCAGGGGGGATCCCATCAAAACCTGGTGATTTGTTCCTTTGCATATTCTGTACTGCCATTCTTAGTTCGTCTCTAGTGACCAAATTGTCTAAGTCAGCTGATTCCTCTACTGATAACTTGGGCAAGTCAAGCTGATTTAACCATCCGTCACAGTGGGTTTTATCCAAAGTAACCTCTGATTGATACAAATTAGAATAAAATGTCTGAAAAGATTTATTTATTTCAACAGGATCAGTTCTGATATTGCCATCTGAAGATTTAACAGCCGGAATATCTGAAAAATGGTCACTTGACCTGATTCTCATGGCAAGTAAATGACTCGGTCTAGCACCCTGGAAGTAATAGCGCTGTCGCGTTCTATGAATTAGGAATTCAGATTTGCATTTCAGAATGTTGTTTATTTCCTTCTTAACTAGTGATCGTTTTAAAGCTATTTGGTCAGTAAAGTTTGTTTGCATCAATGAGTCTAATCTGGTGAATTCAGATTCAAGGTTTTGCAGTTGGAGTGTCCTAGCTTTGCGTGCGTTAGAGCAGAATAGAATGGTATTGCTCCTAATAAAACCTTTCATTGCGTCCCACAGAATCCTTGGGTCTTCTACAGAGCCAACATTAATTTCTGCAAACGTCTGGAATTCTGCAATAAATTGTGTGACATAGGATTCATTATTTAATAAAGAGGTATTGAAACGCCATCTAGCAGCACGTTGAGACAGTCGGCCTAGGGTGGTGGAGCAAAAGACCCCTTTATGGTCAGATAGTGCCATTGGAAGTAACACCGCTTTATCAATTGAGTTGAATAAATGGGGGGATGCAAAAAGAAAATCTATTCTGGAAAAGGATTTATGTCTACCTGAGAAGAAGGAGTAATCCTTACAGGTGGGGTTCACTGCGCGCCAGGTATCTATAAGCCCTAAACTGTTGGCCCATGACTTCAGAGCATTTGTGGCCTGTGCCTGCACCCCTGTGGCCTTTGCATTCGACCGATCAATATGTGGGTCCCAAACAGCATTGAAATCCGCACCAACAATGAAGGAACAGTCCGTTAACTCCAGCATTTGTTTGGTGAGCGTATTATAGAAGTTTCCATCAAAAACATTCGGCGCATAAGCTGATGTAACGGAGTTAGAAATGTATTCTGTCATTTCTTGTTTTCAATGTGTTGTATTTTATTTTTGTTTGTTGTTCAACAATATTGTTGAGTGTTTGTGAATTTTATTTTAATGAGCCATTTTTATTTAGCGTTATTTTTAAAATTCTGTTTCCTGCGGAAATTGCTTTCTATCTCTGTTGTACTTCCTGCTCCCGAGTCCGTCTCACCGTCACAATGGCTTTGTATTGCTGAAGGTGAGTCGAGTGAGGAACGATGTCGAACTATTTTCTCTGTATTCTTTAATAAAGTGACCGTTTATGTCACATACAATAGTGGAACGTTAATACGATCCCGGCGTCCAGCTGTCGTATCATTTAGACCGTTAAAATATACGTTTGGTGGCAGTTTCGTTGAGCCAGTTTGGCGCCGTTTGTTGAGCTACATCCGGTCGCCCCAACGTATACTTTCTTTGTGTAAATTGTTTTGTTTTGCGTGTGTATAGGAAGCGGAAGTACAGAGACAGACCAGAAGGAAATTGTGTGTGTTCTGCTCTTTCCTGCAGGTATGGTTTTCCTTAAGTTCATTTTCGCTGTTTCTGTTAAAATTACTCGAGCTCATGTAGTTATTTATTTTGTCGAATAGGGGTCGCTGTTTTGTATGTTACATGTTTTGTATGTTACATGTCATGGTTTTTGATGAATATTGTGATCATTTAGATTCAATGTGGTCCGTCTTCCCCGCACAATGGCTTTGTATTGCTGAAGGAAGCGGAAGTACAGAGACAGACCAGAAGGAAATTGTGTGTGTTCTGCTCTTTCCTGCAGAATAAATAAGTATTGGGAAAATACACCATCCGAGTCAAGTTCTTCCGTGCCCGTTCCACATCCGTTACACTGGTGCCGTGACCTTCGGATCTTCAGACCAGCTTGATGCTCGTCGCCGTGGATGTTGTGCTGACGTCCTGATCCGCCTTTGAAGACCGTTGTGGTCATATCAGGTTTTTAAGAGATTGTGGAATAGGGCATAGTGCTTCAAATTGTTTGATCTCAGTGTGTCGATTACTTTTGATTATTGATATATAAAAAATTTTCTTTTTTCTTCTGCATATTCATTGCATTTCTATTACATTTTGGTTCTAAATACACAACATAAGTACATTTATTGGTTATAAAAACGATCGCTATAGCAACAATGGATGAGTTTGCTAGCCCTAAGTTGCCAAAGGGGAGGGGTAGTTGGCTCAGTCATATTTCTGACAGTAGGAATGTGGGATACTCTAAACTAACACCGGATAATTGTGATACAGGGCTAGGTCAGAGCCCAGATTGTACTCCTGTTGGTGGGTTAATGAGGGGTCCTCTTACGTCTACTCCTGACAGTGATGTCGATGCCATAAACCATCTCACAGACATGGTAGGGAAGTTAGGTGTTCAAATTGGTGAGTCTATTGTAGAGAAATTAATATCAGCTGGTGTTGTAAACATGAACAGTGATACCCAGACTACTACCACCCAGACAACACAATGTACTGTTGACCAACATGAACGCCCTCCACATGTGACAGTCCATGTGAACTCTGATAAAGGACTTCAGACATTCAGAGGTGACAATACTGACAGATACCCAGTCCAGGACTGGATTGACATGACTAAAACACATCTCCGAAAGCGAGAGATTCCTCTGTGTGACCAAGCAGAAGACGTTATGAGCCATTTGATGGGCAAGGCCAGAGATGTTGTGAAGATTGCCTTGCGTAGTGACCCTGCGCTTAATGTCAAACAAGAACCTGAACTGATATATAATGTTCTCCTCCACTACTTCAGTGTCACTCCCTCATGTCTTCCTCTCGCAGACTTCTATGCTACCTTGCCTGAGCATAGAGAAAACCCAGTCGACTACTGGATAAGACTGAACAAAGCTGCCGACCTCGCTCTCGTAGGCTTACACAGACAAGGGAAGCGGACGGAGAACATGAATGATGAAGTGGCGCTTATGTTTGTCAAGCACTGCCCTGACCCAGAATTGGCTTGCACTCTGAAGTTTAAACCACTTCACGAATGGACCTCGCGTGATGTTCAGCTGAGGATTGATGAATATCAACGTGAGTTGAGGTCTAGTGGTGGTGCCGCGGGTACTGCACATCTAAAGAGCTACATCACTGCAGTGGCTTCTGACCAGCCCAGTCAGCCATCGACTGGCCAGGCAGTGCAGTGCCTTACTCAGAGTCCCTCACCTTCCCATCTCCAAACCCAGCATCATGTGTGTCATCCCCTTTGCCCTTCTCCAGCATCTGCCCCAGTTCCAGGTGAACTATGTCATGCTCCGAGTCGTCCCTCTGTGCCAGTCGTGGCACAAAATCTCCAACAGTCAGAGGAGAGACTTCTCACCCGTATGGTCGACATGTTCCAGGAGATGATGGAGAAAATGCAGTCGTGGGACACTGTGCATCCAACTCGAGGTGGGCGATTCCAGCGTCCCTCCCATGAAAAGCGTTCCAGAGAGGCAGTTTGTAAGGTCTGCAATGACTCAAGCCACACCACCATCTCACATTGTATGGCCGAGAGACTTTGTTTTGGCTGCCATGCCCCCGGCCACACCAAACTGAACTGCCCTGCCAAAGACTCAACCCGACACCAGACGGAGGGAAACTAGCCGACTTGTATTCAGAGGGAGGCAGTACAGGTCGCACAACAGACTCCCAAACAGACGACATGTCTGATGCTGAGACTGTGTACACGTCTGCGAGAGACTCGTGTGATAAATCTGAGGTGGTTGTTTATCAGAATATTCACAGAGTTGGCAGTAGTGACAGTCTTTTCTACACACCTGTGGTAATGGGTGGGACTATTACAATAGGTGGCATGTTGGACAGTGGCTCCATGGCATGTAGCATTAATGAAACAGCTGAGATGAAACTGAGAGATGCTGGAGTGATAACTGACCAAGAACAAATTGATGTCAATGTAGTCCTTGTTGGATGTGGTGGACTTCGTGTTAGGCCCAAGTGTGCTTTTGGTGTGGAGATGGAAGTTTATGGTTCTAAGATGTTTGTTCCAACACTTGTTGTCCCTGGACAGCATGATGAGTTGATTATAGGGACCAATGTTATAAAACACGTCTTGCGCCAGTCTAAGCTCTGCAAGTCCTATTGGAAGACTGTAAATGGCCCTTGCCCAGACAAAGACTCGGACACTGAAAGTTTTCTGTCCATGCTCTCAGGTCTGAGCCCATGGAAAGGTGGAGATGTTCCTGACAAGGTCGGTACAGTCAGATGTAACTCAGCCACCTACCTCGAGCCTGGCCGTGAATATCTCATCTGGGGAAAACTACCCAAAAACACTGTTATCTCCCCAGGTAGCACCGTCATGACAGAGCCCACTTCATCCCGCTCAGCTCCCAGGGGTGTTCTGGTCGCAAAGATTGTGACGACACTTTGGGGAGACAGGCAGGTTCCGCTGAAGCTCATCAATACATCTGACAGACCTGTGCTCTTGAGGCGAAATGCAAAGTTGGCTGATGTCTATACGTGTGCAGCGCTTGAGGACATGGAGGTTGCTGAACAGACAGAGGTTCCCCTGGCTGGCTGCACCCAATCAGCCGTGCCTCCTGCTGCTAACGCAGACTCTTCCGAAGAAATGCTTGGCTCTATCGGGCTTAGTACTGTTGACGTTGAGTCGTGTGAAGTGTCTGTGGACAGTAAGAAGAGGATGGCTGACCTTGTGATGCAGTATGAGGACATCTTTTCACGCCACCATCTTGATTGTGGAGAGGCAAAAGACTTCGTTCATCGCATACACCTGTCGGATAACAGGCCATTCAGACTCCCATACAGGAGAGTGCCCCCTGGCCAGTACCAAAAGCTGCGTCAGGTACTGAGCGAGATGGAGGAAAAAGAGATCATCAGAAAGTCAAGCAGTGAATACGCTTCACCATTGGTGCTTGTGTGGAAGAAAAACGGAGATCTCCGCATCTGTACGGATTTTCGATGGTTGAATAAAAGGACACTGAAGGATGCTCATCCTCTTCCCCACCAGGGGGATTGTTTGGCAGCGCTAGGGGGGAACTGCCTTTTCAGCACAATGGATCTGACCTCCGGGTTTTACAATATGCCACTCCACGAGGACGACAGGAAATACTCTGCCTTCACCACTCCCATGGGCCTGTATGAGTACAACCGTCTGCCGCAGGGCCTCTGTAACAGTCCCGGGAGTTTTATGCGCATGATGACAAGCATTTTTGGTGATCAAAACTATTTGAGTCTCTTATGCTACTTGGATGACTTGCTGGTGTTTGCACCTGATGAGGAGACTGCCTTGCTGCGCCTGGAGACGGTGTTTAAGAGGCTGCGTAGACACAACTTGAAGTTAGCCCCCAAAAAGTGCTTCTTCCTCAGGAGGTCTGTGAAGTTTCTTGGCCATATTGTTGATGAGAGTGGTGTTTCAACAGACCCCAGCAAGGTTGAGAGCATCACCAATATGACAAGCACTGATCTCATGGAGCCTGATGGCGTGACGCCGTCCCCGAAGCGCATACGGTCCTTCTTGGGGATGGTAAACTACTATCAACACTTCATGCCCGGTTACTCTGCAATGGCCAAGCCGCTGTTTGACCTATTGAAAGGTGCGAAGAGAAAAGGTAAACAACACAAAAACAAACTGTCGAGCAGGAAGCTGTATGCGACTGATTGGACACCGGAGCAGGGACAGGCTTTTGAAAGTCTGAAAGCTTCACTGGTCCACTGTGTTGTCTTGGCTCACCCCGATTTCAACCGTCCCTTCATGCTGTCAACTGATGCGTCCCTGGATGGTCTAGGTGCGGTTCTGTCTCAAATTCAGGAGGGTGACGCACGAGCCAGGCCCATTGCTTTTGCCGGCAAGTCGTTGTCTCGGTCCCAAAAGAACTATCCAGCTCATCGGTTGGAGTTTCTAGCCTTAAAATGGTCAGTCTGCGAAAAGTTCAGTCACTGGCTGAAAGGCCACAAATTCACTGTCTGGACCGATAACAACCCGTTGACTCACATTCTGACAAAGCCAAAGCTAGATTGTTGTGAGCAACGCTGGGTGGCCAAGTTGGCAAGTTACGACTTTGACATCAAGTATGTTCCGGGCCCACAGAACATCGTAGCTGATGCCCTGAGCCGTGTGCCGTTTGTCAAAGCGAGTGTTGGCCACAGGCTGCTCGCTGAGCCTTATGCTGGTCTCCTTGCCGAAGTCAAGGATATGTCAAGTTTCTCAGTCCAAAATGCCTTTCGCTCATCCAGTCATGACAGGGAGCCCTCCACTCGGAGTGACGATGCCCATGCCCAGTCTGCATCCAGTCCGCTGCGCATGCACAGTCAGTCTGTGGCGAAGGAGGACGTGTCCGCTGTACTACAGTCACACATTGAGTGGGATGTTGGTCCGAGAGCCCGTGCTGTTGAGGTGTTGCAGCACTTACCTCAGTTGGTTCCGCCTGGACTAGACGCCTTGCCTGCTTACACCGTGAAAGACCTGTGATAAGCAGTCGGAGGATAGAACCCTCTCTCGTGTGCTGTCCTATGTCGAGAGACATCGGAGGCCTTCTAGGAGAGAAAGATTCAATGAGTCTGTCTTGGTCATGAGGTACCTGAAACACTGGGATAGGCTGACCGTGAAGGATGGTGTGTTGTACAGGATTTCAAGGGATCAGAAGACCAAAGCAAAGCGGTTCCAATACGTTGTCCCTGACTCACTGAAGACTGAGGTTCTGCAGGGGATTCACGATAAAGCCGGACATCAAGCTCAGTCCAGGAGCCTCAGCTTGGCGAGACAAAGGTTTTTCTGGCCAAACCTCGACAGGGATGTAAGAGACTATGTTCGTCATTGTCAGCGATGCGTCGTAAGCAAGACAGTCGAGCCTGAAGGATGAGCCCCCCTGGAAAGCATAAAAACGACCCGACCACTGGAGTTGGTCTGCATTGACTTTTGGTCGGCTGAGGACTCCAGAAACAGATCTGTTGATGTTTTGGTGATAACTGATCATTTCACGAGGATGGCTCAAGCATTTCCATGTAAAGACCAAACAGCTAAGCAGGTGGCTAGGGTTCTATGGGACCGGTACTTCTGTGTCTTTGGATTCCCGGAAAGGATCCATAGTGATCAAGGTGCTAACTTTGAGAGTCTGCTGATTAGTGAGCTTCTCAGGGTCTCGGGTGTCAAGAAATCGCACACAACCCCCTATCACCCAATGGGGAATGGGAGTGTGGAACGTTTCAATCGGACCCTGGGTGGCATGATTCGAGCGCTGCCTCCTGAAGAGAAGGCTGACTGGCCTCGACGCTTACAGACTCTGACGTTCATGTATAACTGCACGGAACATGAGACGACAGGTTATCCTCCCTTCTACCTCATGTTTGGCCGAATCCCCCGCCTGCCTGTTGATGTCCTCTTTCGTACTGTTCTTCATGACTCTGCCGTGATGAGCTATGAGAAGTATGTGGCGAGTCTCGCTGACGACCTGAAAGAAGCAATGAATATTGCTCAGGTCCATGCTACAAAAGAGCAGAATCAACATGCTCAGTTGTACAACAGGAGAGTAAAGGGACCCAATATCATGATCGGTGACAGGGTGCTCCTGGCCAACAGAAAGGAAAGAGGTAAAAAGAAGCTTGCTGACAGGTGGGACTCAACCGTCTACACTGTGGTGGACGTAAAGATGGAGACACATACATACAGAATCCGCGACACAGTCACTGGACGGGAGAAGGTGATCCACAGGAACTTGCTGATGCAGGTTAATTTCCTTCCTGTGGGGGACACATGTGAAATGTCTGACCGGGCTTCATCCCTGCTAGTTACAGGATCCTCAGCTTCAGGAGATGATGGTGGTGAGGCAGAAGAGGTGCCTGGGAGAAGGAGTGAGCCTCGCAGTGTGGCTAGTGAAAGCTTTGACACTGAAAGTGACAGAGAACCTCCTGTAACTGTGGAAGATGGACAGGGCATCTTGACTGATGCGGTGCCTGTGGATTCGGAGAGGAGAACCATTGCATGGATTACTCAGTTGTCTGTGCCAAGTCTAGCTGAGGCGGAAACTGCTGACATGACGAGTGTTACTTCTGATCTCCAGAACACAGCTATCTCACATGAGGACCACACAGCTGATCAGTCTGTGTCTGGTGATTCTTGCCCTGTGACTGCTGCAGATGTCTCAGCAGATGTGAGACAGTCGGACTTTGAACTTGACACCACGACACAGACGGACAACACATCTGACACTTTGCTCACTGTGGTTGAGGTCTCACCTGCACACTCTGGTGGTTTTAATGCACAGGTCAGGTCAAGATTTGGTCGCATAATTAATCCTGTGAACAGGCTTATACAGACCATGTCCAGGCAGGATGTTGTCCAGGAGTAGCTCAATGTTGGGGCTGTTTGCAACTCCAAATTCCAGATTTTTACTTTTTAAAATCATAAGCCGATAGCTTATGCCCGTATGGGTCTGGAAAGTGTTGTATTATAATGTCCCACTGTTCTGTTTTCCTTACGTCATGGGCCAGTATTGCACTGCACTTTGTGTGGGTCTTGTGGGGTGTACAAGGCACCCCGTTGCCAGTTGTTGGGTTGAGAGGCAAGCACTGCTCTCGTACCACTTCATCCTTATGGGATACATTTTATGTTGGTTTTCTTGATGTTGGCCCTTTGTAAGTTGTCTACCTGTATTGTTTTCTTTGGCGTGCACTCTGTAGTCAGTGCTCATGTTTGTTAAAATTCAGTGGGGGTGAATGTAACGGAGTTAGAAATGTATTCTGTCATTTCTTGTTTTCAATGTGTTGTATTTTATTTTTGTTTGTTGTTCAACAATATTGTTGAGTGTTTGTGAATTTTATTTTAATGAGCCATTTTTATTTAGCGTTGTTTTTAAAATTCTGTTTCCTGCGGAAATTGCTTTCTATCTCTGTTGTACTTCCTGCTCCCGAGTCCGTCTCACCGTCACAATGGCTTTGTATTGCTGAAGGTGAGTCGAGTGAGGAACGATGTCGAACTATTTTCTCTGTATTCTTTAATAAAGTGACCGTTTATGTCACATACAATAGTGGAACGTTAATACGATCCCGGCGTCCAGCTGTCGTATCATTTAGACCGTTAAAATATACGTTTGGTGGCAGTTTCGTTGAGCCAGTTTGGTGCCGTTTGTTGAGCTACATCCGTCGCCCCAACGTATACTTTCTTTGTGTAAATTGTTTTGTTTTGCGTGTGTATAGGAAGCGGAAGTACAGAGACAGACCAGAAGGAAATTGTGTGTGTTCTGCTCTTTCCTGCAGGTATGGTTTTCCTTAAGTTCATTTTCGCTGTTTCTGTTAAAATTACTCGAGCTCATGTAGTTATTTATTTTGTCGAATAGGGGTCGCTGTTTTGTATGTTACATGTTTTGTATGTTACATGTCATGGTTTTTGATGAATATTGTGATCATTTAGATTCAATGTGGTCCGTCTTCCCCGCACAATGGCTTTGTATTGCTGAAGGAAGCGGAAGTACAGAGACAGACCAGAAGGAAATTGTGTGTGTTCTGCTCTTTCCTGCAGAATAAATAAGTATTGGGAAAATACACCATCTGAGTCAAGTTCTTCCGTGCCCGTTCCACATCCGTTACACTGACACTAGAGCAATCTTCCGAGTATTGAATTCTATCACGGAGATCACAATCCTGCCTGTATCATCTGACCAAGAAGACAGCACTTTAAGTGGGAGATTTCGTTTTGCAACAATGGCTACTCCTTTCGTTTTTGTGCTCGCTGAGGAAGACGCAATTGTGTGATAGAATCTATTGGCTAAACGGCCGGTATCAGCCTGCAGCAAATGAGTCTCCTGTAATAATGCAATGTCAACGTTCCTCTTTTTTAGTAAGCCTAAAGAGCTGGTTCGTTTATGAGGGGCATTCAGTCCACCACAATTCCAAACTAAAAATGTAAGATCACCCATTATCAAAAAGGCTGCGCTCTAAGTGTAGGCACACGTGGAGAAGCATATTGCTACCGCCCTTCACCTCGTTGAATCCGAACAATATTGCATCCAAAGCTGGGTCCCTCACAACACAAATCACGCAAGACAGGGAACACGGACGGACATGACAATGAAACAAAGGGGGAGGCGGGGGAAACATAGCTAAAAAGCTAACACTCAAAATAGGTCTGTGATCCAGAGTGGATATGGGGCAGTAAAAAGGAACACATAGCCCATATGTACCTGGTTTACAACATTAATTGGTTCCACATTAAATTAACGTAAAATAAACAGATTCCTTGTCAAAAGTAAAAAGCCGAAAAAACGAAGGCGTAATGGCCTAGTAGTTAACTTATTTTAGCCTAACAAGCCTAGCGAGCAGGCTAGGCTATAGGAAGACAGTTCAATATGGCATTCCGTCTCTATAAAGCAGACAACAATGTAACAACACTAGAACTGGGATATTGAGACAAACCGAGGGTCCATTCTCGTCAGGTAGACAGTTTAATCCTGCACTTCTTCCAATGCGTTCTCGTCGTTCCTGTTAGCAGCCGGTCCGCCGGTCGTCTCCATTGCAGTATGCGGGCGAGAGGGAGCTCGACTCACGTACTTCTCAGCATCTTCAGCGGAGATGAATGCTCTATACTGGGCGCCTTCCTTGATCTTCAGGGTCGCTGGATAGAGCAGGAAAAAGTCAAGAGCCTTGGTGCGAGCTGAATCCATAGCTTGACGAAAAGCTTGGCGGCGTTTGACTGTGTAGTTGCTGTAATCCGGGGAGAAGCGAATTTTCCGACCATCGATGGTGGGAGGCGATTTCCGCGCAGCCCGAAGAATCGCCTGCCTGGTTGTGTAGCGAAGCACGTTGAAAATCAACATGCGATTAGTTGTGACATTATTCTTCCGTTCACTGTAGATTCGGTGAGCTCTCATAATATCGATCTGAAGATCTGCCAGTTGTGGGAACCACTCAGACAGGGACCGCGAGAGATATTGGGTTGCGCTAGAGCAGGGGTGGCCAACCCGCGGCTCGCGAGCAGCATGCGGCTCTTTGCCTGGTGTCATGCGGCTCTTACGTTCATATCTAAGTTTGTGTTTTTTTGTATGTGCGTGTTCGCTTCGCTTGAGTTCAATACGGTATTTTTCGTCAAACGCGCATGCGTGAGATGAAGAACACGCAAAGTTTCCCAGTAGGGCACGGGTCACAACCGCGTGGGCCAAGCGCGGAAAGACCACATCCGAATGTCGAGCGGGCGGTTCCACGGTGGGTTACGCGGATGAAAGTGTCCGAAAATCAAACACTGCACTTACGCCATGAACGTCGCATTATGGGCAGCTGGATGTCCCGCACTATGGCTAAAGTAGTTTACGGTGACGCTTTCTCCAGCCGCCCTCAATTCAGCGGACACGGTGTAAGAGCAGCGTTGCGGGAGAACCGCATCCGAATGTCGAACACTCTCTTCGGCTAAAGTGGTTTATTGGTGGGCGTTTGATTACTCCAGCCCCCCATAATGCGGCATTCATGGCGCAAGTGCACCGTTCGATTTTCGGACACCTGTTCTGATTGACACCATGTGAAGGAATTGCTTAGTGGCAACAACGGAATTAAGCCAGATTTGAAGAGGATTGTTCAAGGCAAGGAATCCCATAAGTCCCACTATGCAACATGCATAGTAAAAGAAAAACGCTATTGTAAATTATTCTATTTTTGTTTGTGGACTTGGTTGAACTGAGATAATGTGTGTTTGTGTGTGTGTGTGTGTGAGACAGTGTACACAATGTTCATTGTTGAACATGACAGACCTGTTGTCTTAGTACTGTAGGAGTCCATTTCTGTCATTATCATGTTGGTGTGTGACATTTACAACAAATCTGGCTGATCAGAGGTGTGTGTGTGCGTGTGCGCGCGCACACATATGTGTATGATGTGGCTCTTTGCGGTGACACAGTAAAAAATGTGGCTCTTAGTCTCTGACTGGTTGGCCACCCCTGCGCTAGAGCCTTCTAGCCCCTCTTTCAAACCAATGACACGAATATTGCACATTCGGTTTCTGTCCTCCATATCTGCTAGCTTCACTTCCAGCTCTTCAAAAGCGTGGTCATGGCTGTCAAGAGCGCTTGAGTTACTTTCCACCGTAGTTCTTAGGCTGTCCACCTCAGATCTGATAGAGCCAAGGCTCGCAGTGAGAGATGCTAGCTGTGCATGGATAGCAGTTAGCTTCTCGTCGTTGTCGATCCCCACCTGTTGGATCCGAGCAAAGCATGGCTCGAAGTAGCTTTTCTGTTTCTCCAGCACTGCCTCTGCAATGGCATCAGTATCGTTGCGTTGAGACTTGCCTTTGCCTGCCATTCTACTTTAACTATCTTTCTCAAACAAAAAAGTATAAAATATCGAGGTTGGAACCAATTAAACAACTATTTGACAAGGTTGGGCTAGGAGCTGAGCTTTATGCTGCCATCTCCGTCAAGCTGGTCACGTGACTCCATATATACGTATATATATATATACGTATATATATATATACGTATATATACATATAAATATATTTGTACTAGATATATGTATGTATGTATATATATATATATATATATTCTATATTTAGACTTGGTTGGTTTCTGTTGCAGGTGAAATAACTGCAGGTTTCTTTCAGGAGGAGCAGTTGACCTCCGTTGACCTCCAGGCCTTGACTGAGCGGGAAGAAATCAATCGCCCCGTCTGATTGGTGGAGGGTTGTGACACACGGTGATGGAGGGGTCAGAGGTCACAGGAGCACGGGATGAAAGTCAAGCAGAAAAAGGAGTTTAATCAACTTTAATAATCATCTTTTTTGGGGGGGGGGGGGGGGGGGTCTCAGAGCGGAGCTTCTCCCTCAGTCGGGGACATCAGAGGATGAAATGTGTTATTGATCCGACGGGAGCCGATCAGGAGGAGGAGCGGCAGGGAGCCTGTTGGTGTTTGTGAGGAGCTGCTAAACAACAACACTCAATATGTCATCAGCCTGTCTCTTATTTTATGTTGGCAGTCATAATCTGTATTTTATGTACATTTTATGCATATTCTTCATATTTTTTTGTCTATTTTTGACTGTTTAAAGCTGCAATAATTAATATTATGTTTATTTATTCATTCCCATGTTGTCGAGGGAGAAGGAAGTAGAAAGAAGTGTTTACAAAGTAAAAGTATCAGAACCTCACAGAGAAATTACAAAAACCCACTTAAAACGGATCAATAATCATAATACAATAATTTAATATATGTTATTCTGAATCATGAGTACTTATTACTTCAGTAGGATTTTAAAAGCTGAGTATTTATAACACTGAAGTAACATTTGTGAGTTCTTCTACTTATTGGGTCTTTGTCTCAATAAAACAATAAAACCAACATTAATAAAATATATTAAAGTGTAAGAGGAAAAATAATACAAGTTAGAGAATATCTTCTTATATACATTCTACGCCGAATATCTTAAGGTCAGAGGTCAAGGAACCCGGTCGTCTTTCCCCCCCACCAAAGGGGCGTGGCCTGTTTGAAACCAGCGCATTCATTGGCTCATAGTTATGAAACTATCAACCCTCAGAGGGCCAATCAGAACGCTGAAGAGATGAATAATGAATGATGCAATAAGTGAGTTTATTTGAAGAAGAAGAAGAGTTGGCTGCTCAGGCAGTGGCCTTCTTCTTCATCCCCCTCCTCCCGGCCTGTCGAGGGAGGGTGGGCGGAGCCGGGGGCGGGGCTGGGGGCGGGGCCTGGACGGCGTTGTTGGCGCGGTCGGCCTTGACCTCGTCGATGAAGGTTTCCACGGCGGAGAACTTGTCGCTGAGGTCGCCCAGGTGAGCCTTGAGGGCGTTGAACTCCTTGTAGAGGTCGTCCAAGGCCTCGGCCAGAGGCTGGATCCTGAAGGGGACGCAGGAGAGGCTCTGAGCTTTTCAAAGTAAAAGCTCTTAGTGTATTTAAACAGGAGAGAGACTCTGTGCTTTTCAAAGTAAAAGCTTTCAGTGTATTTAAACAGGAGAGAGACTCAGAGCTTTTCAAAGTAAAAGCTCTCAGTGTATTTAAACAGGAGAGAGACTCTAAGCTTTTCAAATTCAAAGCGTTCAGTGTATTTAAACAGGAGAGAGACTCAGAGCTTTTCAAAGTAAAAGCTCTTTGTGTATTTAAACAGGAGAGAGACTCTGTGCTTTTCAAATTCAAAGCGTTCAGTGTATTTAAACAGGAGAGAGACTCAGAGCTTTTCAAAGTAAAAGCTCTTTGTGTATTTAAACAGGAGAGAGACTCAGAGCTTTTCAAAGTAAAAGCTCTCAGTGTATTTAAAGGTCAGTTTTTACTGTATACAACTCAGAGGTACATGTTGTACTTCTACTACATTTGTCTGACAGCTTTATTACTTCCTGTTCAGGTCAAACTTTGTATCTCCAGACGTGTTGATGTTGAAAGTTTATTATGAACAGTGAACTTTTCCTTTATTCTTCTTCAGCTGAATAAAGTGCTCTCGGTTTTAAAGGAGGAGACTTTTCCAGGCGAGTTAAATCAAACGGTCAGCGTCCACAGAAATGTGTTTTGTACGTTCGGCTCTGCGGCCGACGCCGTCACAACAAGCTGAGGCTGAAATGGCAATTTAGAAGTCAGAATAGAAACCGTCTGTTATTCAGTGACAGGAAGTTCCCACAGAGGAAGTTTCTGGGGTTTCAGGCCTCGCTGACGTGGAGGTGTTCAGGGTGTTCTCGCCTTCCTTCACCAAACGGATTCTCAGTGTGAAGCTTTTTAAGCTTTTTATTTTCAGTTTTTTATTTGATTTGCTCTCTATTCCGTTTTTTCCCTCTCTGTTCCGGCTTCTCGTTCTTTTCACAGAACTTTTTGCTCGAATACATTTTTAATAACAAGCCTGTGATGGTTATGAAGCTGTAGCGGAAAATACCTCGCATCAATGAACTGGTTCCTATGTTTTATACTTAGACGGCTCCACGGTTTAGAGAGGGAGGATCCTCTGGGCGATTGGTTTACACTCAGCAGCAACGGAAGGATTCTAATATACGACTTCTGATTCAGGCTTCATCCTCTTCTTCAGTCAATAACGTTAAGTTACGATGAGTTACGTTACGTTAGGTTAAGTTACGTTACGTTAGACTAAATTACGTTAGACTAAATTACGTTAGGTTAAGTTACGTTAGGTTAAGTTAAGTTATGTTATGTTATGTTAAGTTACGTTACGTTAAGTTATGTTAGGTTAAGTTATGTTAGGTTAAGTTATGTTAAGTTAAGTTATGTTATGTTAAGTTACATTAAGTTAAGTTATGTTAAGTTACGTTAAGTTATGTTAGGTTAAGTTATGTTAAGTTACATTAAGTTATGTTAGGTTAAGTTATGTTACGTTACGTTAAGTTATGTTAGGTTAAGTTATGTTAGGTTAAGTTATGTTAGGTTAAGTTATGTTAAGTTATGTTATGTTAAGTTAAGTTAAGTTAAGTTAAGTTACGTTGCGATAAGTTACTTTGTTAGGTTAAGTTACGTTACGTTAACTTATGATGAGTTACGTTAAGTTAGGTTAAGTTAAGTTAAGATACATTAGGTTAAGTTATGTTAAGTTAAGTTAGGTTAAGTTACGTTAGGTTACGTTAAGTTACGTTACGATAAGTTACGTTACGTCACGATAAGTTACGTTACGATAATTTACGTTACGATAAGTTACTTTATGTTAGGTTAAGTTAAGTTACGCTAAGTTACGTTACGTTACGTTAAGTTACATTACATTAAGTTACGTTACATTAAGTTACGTTAGGTTAAGTTACGTAAAGTTAGATACAAATAATATACGTTACGATACAATATTACAATATATTACGAGACGTGAAGACACATTACAATGTGATAAGATATGATTCAATATATGGGGCGCCTCTTCCCTCTGATAAGCTCCTCCCTCTGATAACCTCCTCCCTCTCCCTCCTACCTGGCGTAGTCGGGCAGCAGATACTGGTGGTCATTCTGCAGGAGTCCTCTCATCTGGGCCAAGATGTCAAACCTCCAGTTGTCCAGGATCTGAGTCAGGTTGGCCACGCCGCGCATGTTCACCTTCTCAGCTGGAAGAGATCACAATGAAGGGAGAGGTTCATTGTAGAGAGCCCTAAAGTCATGACACATGAAGCATAGCTTCTATACAACCAGAGGAGTCGCCCCCTGGTGGTCAGGAGAGAGAACGCAGCTTTAACACATGAAGCATAGACTTCTATACAACCAGAGGAGTCGCCCCCTGGTGGTCAGGAGAGAGAATGCAGCTTTAAGACACTTCCGGGTAAACAGAGTCATCTGGGTGCTCACATCCATCCCTATAGTTCCACTCGTTGTTGGTGGCCGTCGACGCCGGGCGGCGCCGCTGACCCAGGACCGACACAGCGGCCACGCCCAGCAGCAGCAGCAGCACGTTCACTTTAAGGACCATGATTGGACCAGCACCTGGGGGGGGGGGTGACAAGCACAATATTAATTTACATAATTAATAGTTAGACCCTGTGACATGGGATCGTTTCCACCGTGTGTGTTCTCATTAAAGCTCTGACCTTTGAACTATGAACTTTACAAATGTTAAGATCAAAATGAAGTTGAGTTTGAAGATGGGCACAGACACACACACAGGCACACAGACACACAGACACACACAGACACACACACACACAGACACACACACACAGACACACACACACACACAGACACACACACAGACACACACACACAGACACACACACACACAAACACACACGTCGTGGCCGGAGTGATTTTATAACAAGATGGTCTCCTAGTTTATATTTACAATGAATTAAATCACTTGAGTCCAATCCATTTTTATTATATTATTATTCACATATTAAACTGCATAACGTTGATTAGAAGTAATCTCCACCTTTTGTTAAGTGGAGATTAAGTTGTATTATTCCATCTCAGAGGCGAGCTGTTTTCATGTTAATGCTTTAGTGTGATGACGTCATCTCATTGGTTTGAAGAGCGGGACCTCCTCTGAGTCTATTCTCCTCCTCAGATTGTCTTGGTCGCCCTCTAGTGGCCATTAACGGAACTGTAGCTCTTCTAAAGTGTGTAATATAATCTTCATTAAAATGACTCTAGGACCCGGAGAGTTTGCAGACTTTGAACCCGGCTGGAGATATTTAACCATTAAAAGAGATAAAAGATTTCTTAGTCGCATCAACACTCTTATCCTCAATTAACTTTAAATTAAAATTATTTGCAGTCACTTTTATACATTATATAAATGATGGAGGTAACTAAGAGCTTCCAGTTTTAAAGACTCGGTCAACGTCGTGAATTCAAACAAAACAAAGACGTATTGATTAGGTTTATGGAAACATGAACACACACACACACGCGCGCGCGTAGGTTTGTTGCGTCATTTTATATATCAGAATAACTTCTCCAGGTGAAAGTCTGTGTTGTTGTGAACGTCAAACACTCAGCGCGGATTCATCCGCCGCTGAAAGTAGTCCCCAACCAGTGCACTGTTCGCACTGACGTGAGGCACAAACATGTCTTTTTAACGGAGGACTTGAACACAACATCAGCTCCAGTTACACCGGGAACCCCCAGAGGACGAAGCTGTTACTTTGATGCAGAGTTAACCCCAAACTAACAACCGTTCGGACACACACACACACACACACACACACACACACACACACACACACACACATACACTAACATCAACACCACCCCCTCTGACACACACACATACAAACAAACACACTTACACTCTCTCTCTCTCGTCTCATCTCAAAGCTCCAGCAGCTGCAACATTTAGACATTTAATAATCCGTCTTTTATTGTCTTTGTTTGCAGTGAGGAATGATGTTTGATCGATCTGATCAATAAGAACAATATGATCAATAAGTGGATATACCTGCTCCTACCTGATCACCAGCTGGTACCTGTTGGATTCTCTGCTCCTCGTCTTCAGAGTCCCAACGAGAGTGAGAGGAAACACACACCCTGCACAGCAGCATGCATGCACATGCATCCACACACACACACACACACACACACACACACACATACACACCATCATTATGGAGGCCTGGAGGTCAAAACAGTGGTTTTAGGTTTGAGGCGAAGCTCTAGCAACGTGGTCGGTGTGTGTGTGTGTGTGTGTGTGTGTGTGTGTGTGTGTGTGTGTGTGTGTCTATGTGTGTGTGTGTGTGTGTGTGTGTTTGTGTGTCTGCTGTGTGTCTGCTGTGTGTGCGTGTGTGTGTGTGTGTCTGCTGTGTGTGCGTGTGTGTGTGTGTGTGTGTGTGTGTGTTTGTGTGTCTGCTGTGTGTCTGCTGTGTGTGCGTGTGTTTTTCTTTTCTGTGATTCATCACGATCACGTCCTGAATCCTTCAGAAATGAGATCATGGTGGTTTCTGTTTGCCGAGGCTCTGAAGACAGAACGGAAGAATAAAAGAAAGAATTTAAAAAAGAATAGAAACAATAAAAGAAAGAATGAATTGATTTATATAATCATAGTATTGAAATAGTTTATTATGTGTTGGTATGTTGTTTACCTTACAAGTGACTATACTGTTTATCTTAATAAAATTATAATAACAAAAAATAAAACATTTAAGATAGATACATACCTACAGCAGCAATTATACATACAGTTTTAAGGCACAACATACAAAGAAAAAATAATACAATAATAAGAGAAATGCACAATATATAAACGAAATGGAATAGAATCAAACGAAATATGTTTGACCTGCAGAAAAATATGAAAATAATCTAAAATAAATACATTTTGGGGGGAAAACATGACGTACATGAAGTCGTAGGAGGATAAATAAAGAGGTCGGCCTGTTCCACTTCTTCCTCCCACGTGATTGGCTCTTCCACACGTCTGTCAGAAACCCTCCATTTCCGGTCTGTCCCGTTGCTAAGGAACAGTTCAAGCCCTAACGTCCGTCCGCTGGACAGAAGCTAGCTCGATGCTCTCTTTTCTACTATTTTAGGAGAACAAACGTATATTGATCATCAATAAAACAACTCGTTTGAAGCCATGACGGCTATAAAAGACGGAGAGCACACGGCTACGATCTACAAACTGGTGAGAACAGTGTGGTTTAGCCGAGGTTAGCTTCTCTGAGCTCGCGTTGGTACCCCAGACTCCATTCATAAATCCTTCATTACGGGTTCGTAGCTCACTGAAAGGCGCGCGCCGGACACGTGACACTTTCCCCCAAAAAGTCATTGACTGGTCGTCAATTCGTCATGCGTTTAAATTACAGAAGAATAACCAAATGATGCAATAAAAGTGACTTCTAACTCACGTTATCGGGGTTGCAGGTTCAGCCCTTTTAGATGACGTCACACCATGTCAGATTTATGCTGTGAATAACCATCAAAATTCATTCATGTTTTTCAGATTAAAGAAAGCCAGTATGTGGAAGCTATTCACATCCTGAACGGACAACTTCAGAAACACACAAAGGTACGTCTATATATATATATATATATATTAGATTATTATTGTATTATTTCACTTTTGTCTTATTATTTTATTGCAAATAGTTGGCCTAAAATGTAATTAAATTGAAACAATGAATTAGTCAACATTTGAATGTTTTATGTTTCAGCTTCAGGAAATTGAATGACCAATTAAATAGCTTTTCGATTAATCATGAGCAAATGAACCGATAATGAGAGATCATCTTTATTTACTGCCCTGGTGGCAACCATGTGATTTAATCTTTTATATAAAAACAAACCATTTTGATTTCTATTCATTAGTAATTTATGAGTAATATGTAGTTTTGAAAGTCCATCTCGTGTTGTAGTACATCCTGGTCTCCCTTTATGTGGGACTTGTATATGTTATACTGTAGCGTAACTCTGGTGCTCTCTCTTGTGTCTCAGTCCCGGGCGGCGCTGTCTCTTCTGGGTTTCTGCTACTATCACATCCAGGATTTCACCAACTCTGCAGATTGCTACGAGCAGCTGGCCCAGCTGCACCCGGAGGTGGAGGAGTACAAGGTGTACTACGCCCAGTCCCTCTACAAAGCCGGGGCCTACCCCGAGGCCACGCGGGCCTCCTTCGCGCTGGACAACCCCAGCAGTCACGTGAAGGTACGCCCCTCGTCTCCTCCGTCTGGTCAACACCTCTCCGTCTCTGGGAGCCGCTGTTCAACACAAGCGCTCAGATGAATGCACACGGGCAGCACATGCACAAGTGAGGGATTAAAACTACGGCGTAGAGCTCAGCAGCGGGGAAACAAGCTGCTCTATCACGGGATCGAGGTCATTTTGATACATTAGGATACACAAAGATACACAGAGATACATTAGGATTACAATACATTATGATACATTACGATACACAGAGATACATTAGGATACGTGGAGATACATTATGATACATAGTTACATTACAATACATTATGATACATTATGATACACAGAGATACATTAGGATACATAGAGTTACATTACAATACATTATGATACATTATGATACATAGAGATACATTAGGATACGTGGAGATACATTATGATACATAGTTACATTACAATACATTATGATACATTACGATACACAGAGATACATTAGGATTACAATACATTATGATACATTACGATACACAGAGATACATTAGGATACGTGGAGATACATTATGATACATAGTTACATTACAATACATTATGATACATTACGATACACAGAGATACATTAGGATACGTGGAGATACATTATGATACATAGTTACATTACAATACATTATGATACATTACGATACACAAAGATACATTATGATACACAGAGATACATTATGATACATAGAGTTAGAATACATTAGGATACGTGGAGATACATTATGATACATAGTTACATTACAATACATTATGATACATTATGATACACAGAGATACATTAGGATACATAGAGTTACATTACAATACATTATGATACATTATGATACATAGTTACATTATGATACATTATGATACATAGAGTTACATTACAATACATTATGATACATTACGATACACAGAGATACATTAGGATACATTAGGATACACAGAGATACATTATGATACATAGAGTTACATTACAATACATTATGATACATTACGATACACAGAGATACATTAGGATACATAGAGTTACATTACAATACATTATGATACATTATGATACATAGAGTTACATTACAATACACAGAGATACATTACGATACACAGAGATACATTAGGATACATAGAGTTACATTACAATACATTATGATACATTATGATACATTATGATACATAGAGTTACATTATGATACATTATGATACATAGTTACATTACAATACATTATGATACATTACGATACACAGAGATACATTACAATACATTATGATACATTATGATACATAGTTACATTATGATACATTATGATACATAGAGTTACATTACAATACATTATGATACATTATGATACATAGAGTTACATTACAATACGTTAGGATACATTACAATACATTTCCTAACGTGAAGATACATTACAATGCGATAACATATGATTCAAAATGTGGGGGGCCTTCTCCCTCTGATACTTTTTAGTATGTGTGTGTCTAAGGTCGAACAATTCTGGAACTCCCTCAGAAAGTGTGTGAATTCATTGTGAAGCTCATGACCATGAATGACGGACGTTGTGCTTCATAGTTTTGCCTAACTTCTCCCCCAAAGTGAAGCCAGCAGCTGCATTTCCCTCCTCGTTCATCCTCTGCCTCTGTCTCTCCGGCCCAGATGCTGAAGCTGCAAGCCTGTGTCAAATACTGCGAGGAGGATTACTCGGCCGCCAAGGTGACGAGCTCCCTGGCCTCGTCTGTCGGACACATTGTGCCGTTCGCGGTTTGAATCCTCACGTTGGTTTTGTGTCTGCCCAGTCGCTGCTGGAGCAGCTGCCCCAGGAGGACCCGGACTACGGCTACAACGTGGGCTGCCTGCTCTACCAGGACGGCAAGCACGAGGAGGCCTGCAAGAAGTTCTCGTCTGCCATGCAAGTGCTGGGATACGTGCCAGGTCAGTGGACAGGAATGCAGCCACGGGCACCGTCGCGGAAACAAGTTATTTTTCCCTCTAGAGTGGAAGTGTTTTCACAACGTTAAGCTTTAACAAATGCAACACGCGCCGACGTCTCATGACCATCACGAGGCCAAACGCTTCAGGGCTCAGAGTCGATGGGTCGATCGCGGCGTCCTGGAAAACAGTTCTTCACATATTCTCCAGTCATTCATACGGCACAGAAAAAGGGAGAGAAGAGCAAATGTCCTGGGAAAGTCTTTGAACATTCTCCCGTTTGTCTTTAAGAATGAACGATTACATCGGCGAGTAAGTCGACGAGCTCCTTTTACTCCTTTCACTGAGAGAAAGGAACACGCGGAACTCTAGAAGACAAAGAGACACCAGAGACTACGGGTATGAAAACAGGGATTAACAACAAAAGAGTGGAAGAGTGTTTGAAGGGGGAAGCCACAGGTGAAGGGAATGACCAATCAGGGACAGGAAGTACAGAGGACACGAGAGACAGGACTTCAAAATAAAACAGGAAGCACACAGGAGGTGACACCGGAAGGAAACACACTTTCTGGACTTCTGTAGTAAATATCCTGGAAAATGATCAGTGGTGAAAGAGGGGCAGGCCTGGTCTCGATTGCTCGTCATCATCTTCATCGCCTTTTAAAAACACAGATCTGATAGAGAAAAAAACAAAACTCAGTTTTAAACGTTGTAAACAAAAGGTAAACATCTGTCCACAGCTGCTGGAGGTGACTCTTCAGTCGTCAGTCCTTCTCTCGCCCTCAGAACCAGGAGGAGCTAACTGGGTTCAAGAGGTCAAACGCTCGGTTGTCTGCAGTGTTCCTTTAAGACAAAGAGTACCGGGAACAGAGCCAACAGAGCGGAGCTCGTGTAGCGACTTGCTCGCTTGTCTTTTTGGCAGAAACGTCAACGATGTCGAGTATCAGCAGAGAGACGAGAAGCCCAACTGAGGGCCGAGCGGCTCCTCCTGACGGGACACTGTTGTGTTTTTAATGGGAACGTAACGGTCGCCCTCCTCTCCCTCAGCGCTGTCCTACAACATCGCCCTGTGCCACTACAGCCTGAAGAACTACCCTCAGGCCCTCAAGTACATCGGGGAGATCATCGAGCAGGGCATCCGGGAGCACCCAGGTGAGCCCTCCGCACCTCGAGCCACGCCTCGAGTCAAAGAAATGTCTCTGACTCGTGCCTCTGTCTCGTGCCTCTGTCTCGTGTCTCTGTCTCGTGCCTCTGACTCGTGCCTCTGTCTCGTGCCTCTGTCTCGTGCCTCTGTCTCGTGCCTCTGACTCGTGCCTCTGTCTCGTGCCTCTGTCTCGTGTCTCTGACTCGTGCCTCTGACTCGTGCCTCTGACTCGTGTCTCTGTCTCGTGCCTCTGACTCGTGCCTCTGACTCGTGCCTCTGTCTCGTGTCTCTGACTCGTGCCTCTGTCTCGTGCCTCTGACTCGTGCCTCTGTCTCGTGTCTCTGTCTCGTGCCTCTGACTCGTGCCTCTGACTCGTGCCTCTGACTCGTGTCTCTGTCTCGTGCCTCTGTCTCGTGTCTCTGACTCGTGCCTCTGTCTCGTGCCTCTGACTCGTGCCTCTGTCTCGTGTCTCTGACTCGTGTCTCTGACTCGTGCCTCTGTCTCGTGCCTCTGACGCGTGCCTCTGTCTCGTGCCTCTGACTCGTGCCTCTGACTCGTGCCTCTGACTCGTGCCTCTGACTCGTGCCTCTGACTCGTGCCTCTGACGCGTGCCTCTGTCTCGTGCCTCTGACTCGTGCCTCTGACTCGTGCCTCTGACTCGTGCCTCTGACTCGTGCCTCTGACTCGTGCCTCTGACTCGTGCCTCTGACTCGTGCCTCTGACTCGTGCCTCTGACTCGTGCCTCTGTCTCGTGCCTCTGACTCGTGCCTCTGTCTCGTGCCTCTGACTCGTGCCTCTGACTCGTGCCTCGTGTCTCTGACTCGTGCCTCTGACTCGTGCCTCTGACTCGTGCCTCTGACTCGTGCCTCTGACTCGTGTCTCTGTCTCGTGCCTCTGACTCGTGTCTCTGTCTCGTGCCTCTGACTCGTGTCTCTGTCTCGTGCCTCTGACTCGTGCCTCTGACGCGTGCCTCTGACTCGTGCCTCTGACTCGTGCCTCTGACTCGTGCCTCTGACTCGTGCCTCTGACTCGTGCCTCTGTCTCGTGCCTCTGACTCGTGCCTCTG
>NC_079410.1:2148212-2153212 GCF_029220125.1 Pseudoliparis swirei | reverse complement strand
AAATGCAAAAACCAAAGAAACGTCCATCTCAAAAGAAAAAACGTTGCTCTAAATAAAATATGTATTTTTAAAAAATGCTCTCAAAAGAAAAGTGCAAAAAACAACAAATTTACAAAATAAATAATAATCTCTGCTCTCAAAAAAGCAAAAGTGCAAAAACCAAATAAACATTTATCTCAAAAGAAGAAAAAGAAATGTAAATACAAAAACTTTTTGGAAAAAAAAGTGACATTTAAAGGGTACCTGTAGTGCAAAACAACAACGTGCTACATCCATTCGGCGCATCAAATAAATCATATTTACCCCGCCGCTATTGTCAACAAGTCACGCATAGCCCGAGGATTTACATTTCTTTGTCAACATTCCGAGTCCGTGAACGCTTCAGGGCGCAGCCATTTTGCTAGTTATTTACTCATGTCAAAGGTCACTATGACGTTGAGTCGTTGAAAGGAATTCAGCCAATCCGGAGCCACTTCTACACGCGTTGCTTCTTGGGATAGATCGGTGGCCTCAAGAATTACACAATCTATATCAGGGGTGCTCAATACGTCGATCGTGGGAACCTGCCAGTCGATCGCGGCGTAGTATTGGTAGATCGCATGACATTAAAAAAAATGGGCCCGCCCCCCTGTCACTTTCTCTATAGCACCACATTACAGCAGCAGCACGTCATTTCTGTCTCTACGTGTTGCGTTGACAGTCCTCTGCCCGCCGTCTCGTGCGCGGGAGCTCCCGACACCGGTTTGCGCGCCGGACGGACGGAGCAAAGAAAAGTCACTAGCACCCCGAACATGTGGGCCGATCATTGCATCAATGAAAGACATCTCCAGCGCTGGCTTATGCGCGATGTAGCTATCAAGCTCACGCTTTTGTGTGAAGCAGATGAGGTCTAATGTCACGATATCATCGGACATAAGTTCGTGCTCTTTACAACAAATGCACTCTATGTCTGTTTTCTGTGGCACACATTTCCCACAACTGCACCAAACGTCCGCCGACTTGCGTGCACGGTCCGCACGGTGAAGCATCTGGACCGGCGGTCCTTCGGCATCAACTTCATCAGAATCATCGCTATCATCGCTGTCACAATTCACTAAATGGGGATAGTCTGCTTTTAAAGGTTCAAACAAGTATCCAGTTGCTGAATCTGACAATCTTTCATCGTCCATATAATTAATCTCTCAGCATTTGTTTGCGAGCGCTCGACGTTGTTTATATTGGTATCTGAACACATCCGCTGTGGCTGGCTGTCGATCTCTCAACGATGTGACGTCACACCACCGGCGCCATATTCAAGCTCCAGTGCAATGAAGCTTGTCGGAGTTGAGGACTTTGAACAGCCTAAACTACGTATTGTTATTGAATACTGGACCGTCAGTGCATGAATAACCTTTAGAAACACATTATCTTTTGATCTGGCTACATATTCACTTTCACTACAGGTACCCTTTAAAGGGGTGTACCCACTGTATATAAAATTAAAATAAATGTATTTACAACAAATTTCCTCTAAAAAAAAATCCAAAAACGAACAAATTTTTACCTCAAAAGAAAAAAATGTAGCTCTCCCAAAGAATTTTTTAGAAATTGCTCTATATAAAAAAAGTGCAAAAACTAAACAAAGATTTATCTTAAAAGAAAAAACGTTGCTTTAAAAAAAATATATTAGTATTTTTTTTTTTATGCTCTCAAAAGAAAAGTGCAAAAACCAACAAAAATGTTCGATTTGCAGCCAAAGAATCGAGTTTCATAAGCAAAACTAACACTTCATTTATTTTCAGTTCACGTATTTTTACATTTAGTTGCGTAATAAAGACACACCTCCACCTGCACCGCTCTGCACCGCGTTGACTTCCTGTGTTCCTCTGGTTGCTGTGCTGCTCGTTTTCTGACATCTCACTTTGATCTTTTTTTGACTTTTGTCCAAATGTCAGACAATTAAGTCACGATAAACGGTCTGAGGGACAGTTTAACGGGTCTCCTCACATCCCAGAACAGTCTCTCGAGTGTTTGAGGTCAAGCTTTCATTAACAGTCGGAGGAAACCGGCACGACCCTGGATTGATTTCAAGATTATCACAATATTATTTGTGTGTGTGTGTGTGTGTGTGTGTGTGTGTGTGTGTGTGTGTGTGTGTGTGTGTGTGTGTGTGTGTGTGTGTGTGTGTGTGTGTGTGTGTGTGTGTGTGTGTGTGTGTGTGTGTGTGTGTGTGTGTGCCTCTAGATCCTCAATGTGAATGCCATGGTCCTGGCCAACCTGTGTGTCTCCTACATCCTGACATCCCAGAATGAGGAGGTATGTCCGATGAGATGATGTCATAATATTTGTTATAATAAAGCACACGGTAATAAGAAGAGAGTGTTTCCTCCTCCTGCGGTCCAACAGGCTGAAGAGCTGATGAGGAAGATCGAGAAAGAGGAGGAGCAGATCTCCTACGACGACCCCGACAAGAAGGTCTTCCACCTCTGCATCGTCAACCTGGTCATCGGGTGAGAAGCAAACATGTCGAGCTCTTCCACCTCGAGGAGCTCCGAGCTGAGCAGTGATGTTCACCATGTCCTTCAGGACGCTGTACTGCGCCAAAGGGAACTACGACTTCGGGATCTCTCGCGTCATCAAGAGCCTGGAGCCCTACAACAAGAAGGTCGGCCGTCTTGTTCTGGGATGTTTAAGCACTGTCAATCACCTGTAGCCCCGCCCCTAAAGGGCCCCCTGTCAATCACCCTGTAGCCCCGCCCCTAAAGCGCCCCCTGCTTCATGGTCTGACTAAATGACCATAAAGTATAAATGATGACATCATGCTGTATAGAAGAAGACTTGAAACTAGAGACTGAGACATAAACTCATGTTTACAATGTTTACTGAGGGAATACATCAAGAGAGAAGTAGAGTCACTATATAGACTTCTATACAACCAGAGGAGCCCCCTGGTGGTCAGGAGAGATAATGCAGCTTCAACACATGAAGCATAGGCTTCTATACAACCAGAGGAGTCGCCCCCTGGTTGTCAGGAGAGAGAATGCAGCTTTAACACATGCATCATAGACTTCTATACAACCAGAGGAGTCGCCCCCTGGTGGTCAGGAGAGAGAATGCAGCTTCAACACATGAAGCATAGACTTCTATACAACCAGAGGAGTCGCCCCCTGGTTGTCAGGAGAGATAATGCAGCTTTAACACATGAAGCATAGACTTCTATACAACCAGAGGAGCTGCCCCCTGGTGGTCAGGAGAGAGAATGCAGCTCTAACACATGAAGCATAGACTTCTATACAACCAGAGGAGCTGCCCCCTGGTGGTCAGGAGAGAATGCAGCTCTAACACATGAAGCATAGTCTTCTATACAACCAGAGGAGCTGCCCCCTGGTGGTCAGGAGAGAGAATGCAGCTTTAACACATGAAGCATAGACTTCTATACAACCAGAGGAGCTGCCCCCTGGTGGTCAGGAGAGAGAATGCAGCTCTAACACATGACGCATAGACTTCTATACAACCAGAGGAGCTGCCCCCTGGTGGTCAGGAGAGAATGCAGCTTTAACACATGAAGCATAGACTTCTATACAACCAGAGGAGCTGCCCCCTGGTGGTCAGGAGAGAGAATGCAGCTTTAACACATGAAGCATAGACTTCTATACAACCAGAGGAGCTGCCCCCTGGTGGTCAGGAGAGAGAATGCAGCTCTAACACATGAAGCATAGACTTCTTGAACCCTCTCAGCCCTCCAGGAATCGTCTCTGAGGCCAAGCGGCTCTTTTTGGGACCCTTTTGGTCTCAAGTCACAACAACAGACCCTGAATGCAGCTGAGTCCACTTCGGTCCGGCTGAGAACACAAGCGGCGTCACGTCCTGAGAGAGCCCCCCCCCTTTACTTAGTGTGTGTGTGTGTGTGTGTGTGTGTGTGTGTGTGTGTGTGTGTGTGTGTGTGTGTGTGTGTGTGTGTGTGTGTGTGTGTGTGTGTGTGTGTGTAGCTGGGGACAGACACGTGGTTCTACGCCAAGCACTGCTTCCTGTCTCTGCTGGAGAACATGTCCAAGCACATGGTCATGCTGCGGGACGCCGTGGTGCAGGAGTGCATCCAGTTCCTGGAGCACTGCGAGGGTGAGCAGCACACACACACACACACACACACACACACACACACACACACACACAGTGGTCCATTCGACCACAGAGACTCAGCTTAGGTTGACGCCGAATGTAAAATACTGGAGGCCACGCCCACATCCACCTGATCTCCAGAGGCCTCGAGATACGTATGACCCCGTGACCTTTCCACCTACAGGTCAGGGTTCACGTTGCTTGTTGATGTTGAGTTGACTTCCTGTCGGTCTCGCCTGCAGCGTACGGCAAGGAGGTCCTGGCCACCATCGAGCAGCCTCTGGAGGAGACCCACGTCCACATCGGCAAGAACACCGTCACCTACGAGGCGCGGCTGCTCAAGGCGCTGTTCTACGAGGTCATCGGCTGGAATAAATGACGTCATCACGGGGCGACGTTTGGACTTGAGAGACGGTCAACGCACGTGATAAGGTCTGCTGTGCAGGACCGGCTGTTGGCCACACACACACACACCGGGGGAAGCTTTTATTTTGAAATGGCTCCGGGAGCTCTTACATAATCGTTTGTGTTGTTTGATGTGCAGGAATACTACCTCGTGTTCTCTTATAGAGGGATGACGCGCGTCAATACAGCCGACTCAGCAGTTTTTCTGGTGGTTTATTCTTCTAATATGAAACACATGATCATATTTTGTATGCGAGTCCATCTACATTCATAGTTCATGCATATATCCTCTTTGGTCTTGGTACAGCTGGCCCTCTATTGGGGATTTATATTCTGTAGATAAACATAAGTTAAAGGAAATAAAGACTTTATTTAAACCCAGTGTCGGCTGAATATGATGTTTTAGTTTTTAGATAAATATAATGATGCTCAAATCAGGCTTTTAATGCTTTAAATGCCTGAAATATCTAAATATTTTCACAGATTATTTTCACTTA
>NC_079410.1:2050712-2145712 GCF_029220125.1 Pseudoliparis swirei | reverse complement strand
ACCATAAAGCAGGGGCTGCTTTAGGGGCGGGGCTACAGGGTGATTGACAGGTGTCCACCAGAGTCTTCCTCAGCAGCTGCTCCTCAGTATTCCGTAGAACAAAGTAAACAAGACGTTTAAGGACGGATCTTTGGAGCTCCGGCTAGGCTAGCGATTTCCCTTTACTTCCACTCTTTATGCTAAGCTAATCTGATCGCCTACAACTTTCACCTTGACTTCCTCTCCCGGAACATTCCTCGACCTGCGTGACTCCCAACAGACTTCAGCTTCCGGAAGCTTCTCACCATGCGTCCGATCAGGAAGTAGAGCAGCTGGTGGGACAGCGAGTAGTGAGGACAGCCGAACTGCGTCATGGTGTCCCGGCACGGCTTGGTGACGATGCACGGCGTCCCGTTCATCTTCCTGCTCGGGGGGAGGAGGGGGAGACAGGGGAGAGAGAGACAGGGGGGGGAGAGAGAGACAGGGGGGGGGGGGAGAGACATGGGGGGGGGGCAGACCTTCATCATCTTTCATTTACAGCCACAGAAAAAAAAGAAGTGGAAGTCCTCACGTTGGACTAAAAGGAGGAAACTATTAGTTACATTAAAGTTGTTTACCTCGTGTGTTTATAGTAATAGTTATAATAGTTATACTACCATGAATCATTAAAAAAATGAAAGAAAATGTAATTTCTTTGCTAACTTTTTTTTACTAAATATATTGTGATGTCTTGAGAGGTCGGGATCCGATTGTGAGGCGAGGGTGCATCCCTCCACCCCTCAACTCCATCCCTCCACCCCTCAACTCCATCCATCTACCCCTCCATCCCTCCACCCCTCCACCACTCCATCCCCCCACCCCTTCATCCCTTCATCCCTCCATGCCTCCATCCCTCCACCCCTCAATTTCATCCACCCCTCCACCACTCCATGCCTCCATCCCTTCACCCCTCCACCCCTCCATCCCTCCACCCCTCTCTGGTCTCCAGGCCACCCACCAGGTTCCCAGCAGCAGCGTCAGGCACTTGTCGCTCAGCTGCTCGTCGTAGCACTCCGTGGTGGTGGTGGTCGGGTACAGCAGGCTGAGGTCCGTGGAACTCCACTCCCGAGGAACCAGCCAGAAGCTCCACGACAGCAGGGGCTCGAACTCTGAGGCCGAGAGGAGGCGTCACAACGTACACGCTCGGCGAGGGAAGAGGCCTTCGGGTCCTCCACTTTACTGAAGTAGACCACAGGGCTTCTGGGTAATGGAGTCCCTCACCTGTGTAGTATTTGGGGTCGTTCTGCTGCAGGGCGGCGACGGCCTTCTCGAAGCTCAGGTCCAGACGCTTGACCAGAGCCACGGCGATGGTCCTCTGAGCCCAGCTGACCGGGTCGCTGTGGGGCCACGTCCGGACCGCCTCCTTCAGCTCGGCTGAGAAACCACCACCCAAAAGAACAGAGGGAACACCTTCTTCACACAGATGAAGTTCATTTAAGTGACTCTTCCTTCCCTTCCTGTGGTTCATATCTCCACAACTCTGCGATGCACTTGGACCTTTTGTGCAGAAACGCATGAACCCTAGAGGATTAGGAAAAGTCTCAGGATCACCCAAGTCACCAGGCTTCTGTGTTAAAATAATAATAATAACAATATGCATTTTTTATAATAGCAGTATTTGGTGAAAACTAATATAAAAAGCATTCAGCGTCGTACTAAACCTTCACAACTAAACTAAGGGTCTTCTTTAACTTTTAACAATACGTAATGCCCCTTTAAACTCCCCATAATAACCAGGGTCGATGCATTCATAGTTTTATTATTGTGAATGAACCGAGACCAAAACAAGCTGCAGCTCTCCTCCAGATGTTTCCTGCAGGACGCGTTCACGTACCCTGCAGCATGAGGACGCGTTCACGTACCCTGCAGCATGAGGAAGCCGACCACCCCGTCCAGGTTGATGTGCTCGTGCTGCCGCTCGAGGAACGATGCTCCGCGCGAGAGGCTACTCAGGATGTCATCGATCACCTCCGCGCGCGACCCGCACAACACTGCGGCAAACAGAGCCAGCGCTGCGGCCGGCTGCAGCCCCGCGGCCCGCATAGTCTCACTCGGCTAGTCCCGGGGAGGAGGCTCCGGGGCATGAAAGCGAGGGAGGAGAGGAAGTGGGAGAGGAGGAGGAGGAGAGGACAAGCTGTGTCTCCTCAAGGAGGCGGGGGTCACATGACGTCACAGAGGCTGTCATTACGAAATCTAGATTTCATCGTTTGTGCTGCAGGGTTTTTGCACGAATGAACCATAAATAATAATAATAATAATATATCGCCTTTTTCAAATGTTGTGACGAAATCGCAAATCATGCACACAAATAAATGTTTTTTTTCTTTTAAACATAACATTTTCTGGAGAAAAAAAGGAAAAGTGCTTTTTTTAATGTTCTAAAAAGTTTATTCAAAAGGGAAAAAGGACATTTGTACAAACTAGAATGTGATGTAAGGTTTGTTGTATATATATATATATATTATACAATAGCAATATACAACAATCAATGGGTTCAGCTAAACTATTTTAGAAAATGACAAAAAGTCAAATATGTTAATTAGTTTAAAGGAAACCTCTTATTTTATTATTGATTACATATAACACTTTTCCACTACTGTTTGTTTTATTGTTTACATCTTTGCACTATTGTTTTGTTGGTTCATTTAATCTATTCTATTTATGTATATATTGTGCATTTTATATGTACTATTGCTTTACTTGTATGTATAAATTCTGCTGTAACAAAACAGGATTAATTAAGTATCTAGCTATCTGTTTATTTTTGTATCTATTTATTTGTGTATTTAATATATTTATTATCTGTATTTATCTTTTTGGGGGTTATGAATTCATATATCTGTAACTCTTTATGTATTAGTTTATTATTTGTTTGTGTATCTATTTATTTTTTTGTGTATCTATTCATTTTTATTTATTTTTTATTTTACATATATAAATATATGTCTATCTCTATTTATTTATTTTAGTATGTGTTGTAACCTGTGTCGTTCTTGAACGATTAAAGTGCGCGCCCCCTTTAAATCTGAAGCCCCTCCCCCTCCGCCGAGCCTCGTCATCGCTCGTCACAAACAAACATGGCGTCGTGCTGCGCCGTCGCGGCTTCCCTGGTCGTGTTTGTAACGATTTCGTCCGTTTTAATCTCTTTCTGTGCCTCCGGTTCGTGCGCGACGTGTCCGGCCGCGTGTCTGGCCGCCGTGACCGGGCTGGTGACGCTGTGGTTGCGGCGGCGGGACGCCGGCACCGACCGGCGGGTGTGCGTGCTGGTGCTCGGGGATTTGGGTCGCAGTCCCCGGATGCAGTACCACGCGCTGTCCCTCAGCAAACACGGACACCACGTGACGTATGTCGGGTTTCTAGGTGAGAATGAGGTTTAATACGTCATTCATTCGTTCACCTGTCTCCCTGACGTCACCGCGTCGCCAACACGCCCCCTCACTGGGGTAATCAATACACGGTATTGATGTCAGTGTCACTGAGCGAGAGCAAGTACACAAACTACCTTAAAATATATTTATTATAGTACTAAATACACTGCGAGCGTCTACACGTGTTGGAGGAAGTCGATCCTTTAATGCAGTAAAAGTACTAATACCACTGTACTAGTACTGTCACAGTAGAAATACTCAAGTATTTATACCACAGTATAAAATGTTACAGTAAAAGTACAATACACTCTTACAATCAAGTACTAATATCTTAATGTAAACATACTCTGTTACAATTAAAGTACTAGTACCACAGTTTACAAATACTGTTACAAGTGTAAACAAAAATTGTTACAGTAAAATATTGCCTTTATTAAAATCATGTCAGTATAATCATTAACATATAGTTTAGACTAACTTATATCATGAGTATTATTAATCGTGTATTAATGTAAAATCACAACTCATCTGTAACTATCAACTCATTATTATCTCTGCATTAATCGTGATTATTTCTTAAATTAATCGATTGATTGTGTTGTTTGTGAAAATAATAACCTAATAATTCTGATTATATTTTTTATATTTTTTCACTTTAGATACAAAACCTCATCAAGACGTTCTGAGAGAAGAGAAAATAAAAATAGAGGCAATAACGGAAGTGAAGGGAGTTCAATGTAAGTATTCAGATACTGCAGTAAAAGTACTAATACTACACCGGGAAGGTCAAAGTATTATCAAATGTCCTTTAAGCACAATATACAATATAAGATGTAGTATAATATAAAGTACTCCATGTACCTCTGAGACGTAATACAGTAAGAAGTATTATATGTACCTCTAAGATGTAGTACAGTATAAAATACGTCATGATGTACCTCTGAGATGTAGTACAGTAACAAGTACTACATGTACTGGATGTAGAGGAGAAGTATACATGGAAATACTCAAGTACAGCAGAGTAAACATACTATTTTCTGTCTGTTCCCTGAGTTTGTTGTTGTTGTTGTTTTCCTCAGTTGGCCCAAAGATCTTCTCCTACGTGACGAAGGTGATCCTTCAGAGTCTGCAGCTCCTCCATGTTCTGCTGAAGATGGAGACACAGTCTCACATACTGATGCAGGTACTTATACACAAATACAGGTGTACTTTCTGTGTACTCGAACCAAACCTTGTCGGGACTTAACCTGTTACTGCTCGTTACCCAGAATCCTCCTGGGCTGCCCGGCATCGCCGTGGCGTGGCTCGTGTGCGTCCTGCGCGGCAGCCGCTTCGTCATCGACTGGCACAACTACGGCTTCACCGTCATGGCGCTGAGCCTCGGGCGCACGCACCCGCTGGTCCGGCTGGCCGAGTGGTGAGAGGCGGAGCTCCGCCCAGGAGATCCATTAGTCAGTAGATCCATTATGTTCAGTAGATCCATTAGTCAGTAGATCCATTAGGTCCAGTAGATCCACTAGTCAGAAGATCCATTAGTCAGTAGATCCATTATGTTCAGTAGATCCATTAGAGTCAGTAGATCCCTTAGTCAGTAGATCCATTAGGTCCAGTAGATCCACTAGTCAGAAGATCCATTAGTCAGTAGATCCATTTGTCAGTAGATCCATTAGTCAGTAGATCCATTACATCTAGTTGATCCATTAGGTCTAGTATAGCTTTATAGCCAGTAGATCCATTAGAGCCAGTAGATCCATTATATGTATTAGTCAGTGGATCTATTTAGATCCTGTAGATATAATCAAGCTATTCAGTCCATCCTGTAGATCCATTAGAGCCAGTAGATATTCTAGAGTAAGTGGATCTATTTAGATCCTGTAGATCTAACCGAGCCGTTAGAGCCAGTAGATCTATTAGGTCCAGTAGAGCCATTAGATCTAGTAGATCCATTAGGTCTAGTAGATCATTATAGCGAGTAGATACATTAGGCTCAGTAGATCTTTATAACCAGTAGATCTATTAGGTCCAGTAGAGCCATTAGATCTAGTAGATCCATGAGGCCCAGTAGATCATTAGAGCCAGTAGATCCATTAGATCTAGTTGATCCATGAGGTCCAGTCGATCTTTATAGCCAGATCTGAAGGCCTCGTTGACGTTTTTCCTCCTCCAGGTACGAGCGCTTCTTCGGCCCTCTGGCCGCTCGCCACCTGTGCGTTACCACGGCGATGAAGGAGGACTTGCAGAACAACTGGGGCATCAGGTGAGTTTGTTCTTCATCAATAATAAATAAACAAAGTAAGACCGGTTCTACTGATGGTGATGATGATGAAGATGATGGTGGTGATGGTGATGCTGGTCTGGCTGTTTCCAGGGCGACCACGCTGTACGACCGGCCGGCCGCCGCCTTCAGAGAGACGCCGCTGCAGCTGCAGCACGAGCTCTTTGTCCGGCTGGCCGCCACTCATCCTCAGTTCCGGAGCAGCGGGTGAGAAGAACGTTTTATTATTATAATAATTATAACTAGAACGAGCACTCTGTAGAGCGAATACCTTCGCATACCACAAGATTGGGCATTGAATTATGAACATTTTGGCATTAGTTGCATGCCAATTGGATAATAATTGACCGCGCTATGGTAAAAAGAAGATTTTGACCTTTTCCTGACCTTGACCTTTGACCCGATCGATCCCAAAATCTAATCAAATGGTCCCCGGATAATAACCAATCATCCCACCAAATTTCATGCAATTCGGTTTAATACTTTTTTAGTTATGTGAGTAACACGCATACAAATAAATAAATACACGGCGATCAAAACATAACCTTCCGCATTCTCAATGCGAAGGTAATAATAGACTAAAAATAAAACTCTTTTGTTGAAAGCTGGGGCGCAGAGCGTTTGTCTCCCCCTTGTGGCGGTGAGAGTAATTACACCCTGAACACACAGAAAGCTTTCCTTTGATTTATATTTATATAATTATTATGTAAATATATATATTAGTAATTAGTTTCATATTATATATAATATATTTATATAGGTATATGTTTATGTTTTTATATTTATACATAATTCAGAATTATTATTATATAATTAATAATATATAATATACTTTATAAAATAATATATATATATAATATATTTACATATAATTAATTATATATATATTATATATTTCTGTCACAGGTCGGAGGAGGAGAATAAGAAGGAGGAGAGGACGGTTTTCTCTGTCTGTGACCTCTCTGATGACTCGGTGACCTTGAGGGCGAAGCGACCGGCGCTGCTGCTCAGCAGCACCAGCTGGACGGGTGAGAGGAGAGAACCTGCTCAAGGTTCTCCTACATGTGCTCAAGGTTCTCCTAAATGTTCTCTTGAATGTTCTCTTAATCTCAAAGGAACGATTCCGGACAATTGAAGGTTAATTACTGATAACAATATGAAGACAATTACAATAATTACATTACAATACATGTAACAACCATGAACTCATATGGTAACAAACTCAGAACAACAAGAACCAAGAAAGTGACGTTTCTTCAAGAAAAACATGAAATAAAAACCTAAACCCCGTAAATGAGTCAAACAGACTGACAGCTACGGTTGAGGGCGGGGCTACAGGGTGATTGACAGGTTTGAGGGCGGGGCTACAGGGTGATTGACAGGTTTGAGGGCGGGGCTACAGGGTGATTGACAGGTTTGAGGGCGGGGCTACGGGGTGATTGACATGTTTGAGGGCGGGGCTACGGGGTGATTGACAGGTTTGAGGGCGGGGCTACTGGGTGATTGACAGGTTTGAGGGCACGGCTACAGGGTGATTGACAGGTTTGAGGGCGGGGCTACGGGGTGATTGACATGTTTGAGGGCGGGGCTACTGGGTGATTGACATGTTTGAGGGCGGGGCTACTGGGTGATTGACAGGTTTGAGGGCGGGGCTACGGGGTGATTGACAGGTTTGAGGGCGGGGCTACATGGTGATTGACAGGTTTGAGGGCGGGGCTACATGGTGATTGACAGGTGGCCTCCTCGTGATTCTCACTTCCTGTGTCGTCTCCTCAGAGGACGAAGACTTCTCCGTCCTCCTGGAGGCTCTGCAAGGTATTTATGATCAACAACATGGCGGCTTGTTTGTGCTCATCAGTGTTTGGTTGTTGTTTGTTATCGGCTCTTTGTTCTTATCAGCTGTTTGTTTGTTCTCATCACTGTTTGTTTGTTGTTCTCAACAGAGTACGATGGTTTCATCTCCGGAGGAGAAGCTCTGCCGTCTTTAGTCTGTGTGATCACAGGTGAGTCTGCTGCCCACGGTTAGTGTGTGTACATAATGTGTGTATACAATGTGTGTATACAATTAATGTGTGTGTGTGTGTAGGTAAGGGGCCCCAGAAGGACCACTACAGGAAGCTGATTGACTCTCTGCATCTGGAGCACGTGGAGATCTGCACTCCGTGGCTGGAGGCCGAGGACTACCCCGTGTTATTGGGTAAGACACGTAAACAACAACATGTATACCACACACTTAAACAACAACACGTATACAACAACAGATTTTGGTAAAGTGTTTGAGAATTTGAATATATTATAAATAAGTATGTGCGTACATGCATGTACATATATATATATGTGTGTGTGTGTAATATGTTGTGTGTGTCAGGTTCAGCAGATCTGGGTGTGTGTCTCCACAAGTCCACCAGCGGTCTGGATCTCCCGATGAAGGTGGTCGACATGTTCGGCTGCTGCCTGCCCGTCTGCGCCATCCACTTCAACTGGTGAGCACACACACACACGCACACACACACACACACACACACTGGTATCAAGGCGTCTCTTCTTCTCTTCCCAGTTTAAGTGAGCTGGTGAAGCACGAGGAGAACGGTCTGGTCTTCAGAGGATCGGAGGAACTCGCCGAGCAGCTCAAGGTGAGCGGGACGGCCAGAGCCGCGAGTTCGACCCCCTCGGTTCCTTAGAGCCGCGACTTCGACCCCCTCGGTTCCCCACCGCTCACGCCCCCGTGTCTCTGTTCCCAGTCCCTCCTCTCAGAGTTTCCCAGTGCGGCCGGCAGGCTGGGCGCCTTCAGGAGGAACCTCCGCACCAGCAGGGGGCAGTGCTGGGATGACAACTGGGACCAGAACGTGCTGCCTCTGATGGCGGCGCGCTGAGGAGCCTTCAACAGGACGCCAGGACTTTCAAAATAAAATGCATCCGCACTTCGTGACATCGATGAAAAGACTTCAGAGGATTCCAGAGTTTTAGACGTGGAGACGATGAGCTCATAAACATTTATTATTACATGATAACATCATTTGTACGCACTTTAAATCCTCCTCCACTCAACTTGTTGTGTTTATGAAGATTAATAAATGTTATTCTACTTGCTGGTTCCCTCAATGTGCTCCATTGGACCTGTGGATCCGGGTTCCGGTGCTTCGCCTTCAGGTTACACACAGACCGTAGTACTTTAGAGACTTCCCACCCAGGAACATGTATAAGAGCCATCGACCAGGTTGATGAACCATGTTTACTTGTAACGACTCGTGTATTCAAAGGACAGACGATGTACTTGATGAATCTTTATTGCCGTGCGGCCGTGGACAGCGCGAGGGTCTCGATCTCAGACTCTCGGCTGTAGGGGAACATCTGGCCGGCGGCTCCTGGCACCACCTGGTGGCCGATTCCTGCTTCTCCTGACGAGAGAAGAACACATCGGGTCGGTCGACGGCCTCGCGGGAAGCTCCGCCCCCTTACCGAGCCGCCGCTTGAAGCCGCCGTACGTCTCCTGGTTCCTGACGGTGGAGCAGATGAAGACCTCCGGAGACGAGACCCTCAGGATCCTGGACAGCAGCGCCACCAGAGACTCCACCACGTCCGGGTCGTAGACCACATCTGGACCGGAGGGAGGAAACATCTGCATCAACCGATCTCAGTGTAGTCCTGGTCCTCTAGAGACCTCCAGCAGTACACTACCACTTTCGTCCACAGGGGGCGCCAGAACCAACACTACCACTTTAGTCCACAGGGGGCACCAGAACCAACACTACCACTTTAGTCCACAGGGGGCACCAGAACCAACACTACCACTTTAGACCACAGGGGGCAGCAGAACCAACACTACCACTTTAGTCCACAGGGGGCACCAGAACCAACACTACCACTTTAGTCCACAGGGGGCGCCAGAACCAACACTACCACTTTAGTCCACAGGGGGCGCCAGAACCAACACTACCACTTTAGACCACAGGGGGCAACAGAACCAACACTACCACTTTAGTCCACAAGGGGTGCCAGAACCAACACTACCACTTTAGTCCACAGGGGGCACCAGAACCACCACTACCACTTTAGTCCACAGGGGGCGCCAGAACTACATGAACGTAACAAGTATTTTTTTATATCTCTAACCTGCAGCGATGACGGTGTCGGCGCCGATCCGAGCGATCTGCTCGTCCGTCGCCGTCGTCCAGTCCATCTCCTCCACGCCGACCTCCGGCCCGGTCAGCCCGTTCAGCCGCACGTTGTCTCTCAGCTTGCGCAGCACCCTCGGGTGACAGTCGCTGAACACGTATCTGCTCGGGCTGCAGGAGCGGCAGATGGCGATGCCGGTCAGACCAGCGCCGCTGCCGAGCTCCAGAACCGTCCTGCCGAGGGGGGAGGAGTCATGAGAAGACCCCCATGGGGTCCACGGTCCTCTGGGGGGTGAGTACTGGTCTCTGGGGGGTGAGTACTGGTCTCTGGGGGTGAGAACTGGTCTCTGGGGGTGAGTACTGGTCTCTGGGGGTGAGTACTGGTCTCTGGGGGTGAGAACTGGTCTCTGGGGGGTGAGAACTGGTCTCTGTGGGGTGGGTACTGGTCTCTGGGGGTGGGTACTGGCCTCTGTGGGGTGGGTACTGGTCTCTGGGGGGTGAGTACTGGTCTCTGGGGGTGGGTACTGGTCTCTGGGGGGTGGGTACTGGTCTCTGGGGGGTGGGTACTGGTCTCTGGGGGTGAGTACTGGTCTCTGGGGGTGAGAACTGGTCTCTGGGGTGAGAACTGGTCTCTGGGGGTGGGTACTGGTCTCTGGGGGTGGTACTGGTCTCTGGGGGTGAGTACTGGTCTCTGGGGTGGGTACTGGTCTCTGGGGGGTGGGTACTGGTCTCTGGGGGTGAGTACTGGTCTCTGGGGTGAGTACTGGTCTCTGGGGGTGAGTACTGGTCTCTGGGGGTGGGTACTGGTCTCTGGGGGTGGGTACTGGTCTCTGGGGGTGGGTACTGGTCTCTGGGGGTGGGTACTGGTCTCTGGGGGGTGGGTACTGGTCTCTGGGGGGTGGGTACTGGTCTCTGGGGGTGAGTACTGGTCTCTGGGGGTGAGTACTGGTCTCTGGGGGTGAGTACTGGTCTCTGGGGGTGAGTACTGGTCTCTGGGGGTGAGTACTGGTCTCTGGGGGTGAGTACTGGTCTCTGGGGGTGAGTACTGGTCTCTGGGGGTGAGTACTGGTCTCTGGGGGTGGGTACTGGTCCTGGGGGTGGTACTGGTCTCTGGGGGTGGGTACTGGTCTCTGGGGGTGGTACTGGTCTCTGGGGGTGGTACTGGTCTCGGGGGGTGGGTACTGGTCTCTGGGGGTGAGTACTGGTCTCTGGGGGTGAGTACTGGTCTCTGGGGGTGGGTACTGGTCTCTGGGGGTGAGTACTGGTCTCTGGGGGGTGAGTACTGGTCTCTGGGGGGTGAGTACTGGTCTCTGGGGGGTGGGTACTGGTCTCTGGGGGTGGTACTGGTCTCTGGGGGTGGGTACTGGTCTCTGGGGGTGGTACTGGTCTCTGGGGGTGGTACTGGTCTCTGGGGGTGGGTACTGGTCTCTGGGGGTGGGTACTGGTCTCGGGGGGTGGTACTGGTCTCTGGGGGGTGAGTACTGGTCTCTGGGGGTGAGTACTGGTCTCTGGGGGTGGGTACTGGTCTCTGGGGGTGGGTACTGGTCTCTGGGGGTGGGTACTGGTCTCTGGGGGTGGGTACTGGTCTCTGGGGGTGGGTACTGGTCTCTGGGGGTGGGTACTGGTCTCTGGGGGTGGGTACTGGTCTCTGGGGGTGGGTACTGGTCTCTGGGGGTGGGTACTGGTCTCTGGGGGTGAGTACTGGTCTCTGGGGTGGTACTGGTCTCTGGGGGTGAGTACTGGTCTCTGGGGGGTGAGTACTGGTCTCTGGGGGGTGGGTACTGGTCTCTGTGGGGTGGGTACTGGTCTCTGGGGGTGGGTACTGGTCTCTGGGGGTGGGTACTGGTCTCTGGGGGTGGGTACTGGTCTCTGGGGGTGGGTACTGGTCTCTGGGGGTGGGTACTGGTCTCGGGGGGTGGGTACTGGTCTCTGGGGGTGGGTACTGGTCTCTGGGGGTGGGTACTGGTCTCTGGGGTGGTACTGGTCTCTGGGGGTGGGTACTGGTCTCTGGGGGTGGGTACTGGTCTCTGGGGGTGGGTACTGGTCTCTGGGGGTGGGTACTGGTCTCTGGGGGTGGGTACTGGTCTCTGGGGGTGGGTACTGGTCTCTGGGGGTGGGTACTGGTCTCTGGGGGTGGTACTGGTCTCTGGGGGTGGGTACTGGTCTCTGGGGGTGGGTACTGGTCTCTGGGGGTGGGTACTGGTCTCTGGGGGTGGGTACTGGTCTCTGGGGGTGGTACTGGTCTCTGGGGGTGGGTACTGGTCTCTGGGGGTGGGTACTGGTCTCTGGGGGTGGGCACTGGTCTCTGGGGGTGAGTACTGGTCTCTGGGGGTGGGTACTGGTCTCTGGGGGTGAGTACTGGTCTCTGGGGGTGAGTACTGGTCTCTGGGGTGGGTACTGGTCTCTGGGGGTGGGTACTGGTCTCTGGGGGTGGGTACTGGTCTCTGGGGGTGAGTACTGGTCTCTGGGGGTGGGTACTGGTCTCTGGGGGGTGGGTACTGGTCTCTGGGGGGTGAGTACTGGTCTCTGGGGGTGAGTACTGGTCTCTGGGGGTGAGTACTGGTCTCTGGGGGGTGAGTACTGGTCGCTGGTGGTGGGTACTGGTCTCTGGGGGGTGGGTACTGGTCTCTGGGGGTGGGTACTGGTCTCTGGGGGTGGGTACTGGTCTCTGGGGTGAGTACTGGTCTCTGGGGGTGAGTACTGGTCTCTGGGGGTGGGTACTGGTCTCTGGGGGTGGGTACTGGTCTCTGGGGGTGAGTACTGGTCTCTGTGGGTGGGTACTGGTCTCTGGGGGTGAGTACTGGTCTCTGGGGGTGAGTAGTGGTCTCTGGGGGTGAGTACCGGTCTCTGGGAGTGAGTACTGGTCTCTGGGGGTGAGTACTGGTCTCTGGGGTGAGTACTGGTCTCTGGGGGTGGTACTGGTCTCTGGGGGTGGCACTGGTCTCTGGGGGTGGGTACTGGTCTGTGGGGTGGGTACTGGCCTCTGGGGGGTGAGAACTGGTCTCTGGGGTGGGTACTGGTCTCTGGGGTGGTACTGGTCTCTGGGGGTGGGTACTGGTCTCTGGGGGTGGGTACTGGTCTCTGGGGGTGGGTACTGGTCTCTGGGGTGGGTACTGGTCTCTGGGGGTGGGTACTGGTCTCTGGGGTGGGTACTGGTCTCTGGGGGTGGGTACTGGTCTCTGGGGTGGGTACTGGTCTCTGGGGGTGGTACTGGTCTCTGGGGGTGGGTACTGGTCTCTGGGGGTGGGTACTGGTCTCTGGGGGTGGGTACTGGTCTCTGGGGTGGGTACTGGTCTCTGGGGGTGGGTACTGGTCTCTGGGGGTGGTACTGGTCTCTGGGGTGGTACTGGTCTCTGGGGGTGGGTACTGGTCTCTGGGGTGGGTACTGGTCTCTGGGGTGGGTACTGGTCTCTGGGGGTGGGTACTGGTCTCTGGGGGTGGGTACTGGTCTCTGGGGGTGGGTACTGGTCTCTGGGGGTGGGTACTGGTCTCTGGGGGTGGGTACTGGTCTCTGGGGGTGAGTACTGGTCTCTGGGGGTGGGTACTGGTCTCTGGGGGTGGGTACTGGTCTCTGGGGGGTGAGTACTGGTCTCTGGGGGTGAGTACTGGTCTCTGGGGGTGGGTACTGGTCTCTGGGGGTGGGTACCTGCCGGTGAAGGGGTGCCGGTGGTCCAGAGCCCACTCCGCCAGGTGCAGCGCGGCCTCCCAGGTCAACAGGCCGGTGGTCCCGTCTGAGACCAGCGCCACGCTCTCCAGCAGAGAGATAGCCTCGCCGCCGGGCTGCAGGGCGCACAACACCCTCATGTACAACAACAACAACAACAACAACAACGTCATTCAGAACCGGGCCTGGTACCAGCAGGTAGCTCTTGAAGCACTCCGTCGGGTATCCGGCGCCGACCACCTCGGCCAGCGCGTCGTAGAGCGCGTCCAGCGGGTCGCAGCCCGCCGCCTCCTGCTGTGGACACACAAGAGGCGTTCAATGACCTCAGCTGGAGTCGTGCGTTTGCCTTTCCGGAGAGAAACGACGTGTTTACATCATTAAGACGTTTATTAAATAGTCTGATTGTAGCTGTAGCCATAAATGACTTGATTTAAACTAAACTAATTAAAATAAAATATAATTATATTTTGCTGAAACTTTAAAAGCGAGTAAATAACGGTGAAATAACAGATTCACATAAATGTTGCACCCGTGTGATGAGCTGGGAGAGGAACAGCTTCCGGTATCTCGCTGACGGAGGAAACCTCCGGCACAGAGAGTGAAGACACGTCTGCCAAGACAACAAGACGCGCCGGGGTTATTGATTATTGATTATTGACACCGTGTTGATCTCTGATCAGTCTGTGGGCACTCACCTGGCTCAGGATGTCTGAAATCAGATCTGAAGACTTGTTGCGTTCAAGATCTTTTTCTAGAAACTGAAATGTAGGTTTTGTCAGTTAGAAATGACGAAGCTGTTTCAAACCTTTTAAAATGTTTATTTTCTAATATTTGTATTCATAACAGGCAGAAATATTCATCTTTTTCTCAGAATGATGGATTTAATCTCACAATTTTGATTTTTATTGCACCTTTTATCAGCATTTTGATTTAAATAATACAAAAACTTTAATTTCAGTATTCTTACTTTTTTGAACAAACATCAATCGAGACTGATGTGGATTATAGAAAAAATTTGATTTCTTTATTCTTATTAATTCACAGTTTTTAGAACACTAGTTCATCTTTAATGTCAATGTTCCATTCCGTGAACATACAGAAGATCGAAAGTGTGTTTGTCTCTTTTTCGACATAAAGTTAGTAATAATTATAATAAAAGTAATAAAAAGATTTTAACCTGAAAATTCAAGTTTTCAAATGTATTCGAAATAAAAATAAGTGTATGAAACGTTTTGTTGGGTTAAATATGATTTGATTCAGTTCTTTGTATACATTTTTGGGTTTATTCATATTTTATACTTTCAATCTTTTTGTAACATTTTTTAATCTTATTTTTTTCAGGTTCAAATATTTTTTTCTTTTTAACAGAAATTAATTAAAATAGACTGTAAAAAAAAAAAGATTGAAAGTTGAAAACATAAAAAATGCGACTGAAAAATTTAAAAAAATAAAACATAAAAAAAATACAGAACTAATCAAAATAATATTTAACCCAACAAAACTTTTCAGACATTTTTTTCAGGCACTTAGTATATTTTTTATTTAGAATACATTGTTAAATTCTACGGTTAAAATCTTTTACGAACAAAACTTCTTTTGCATTTCAAGTTTGTTTATGTGACAAAATAAAACAACTCTATTGAAACAAAAAAAAGACATTTAAAGAAGACAACTTTCAAAAAGCAATATTTATACCGTTTTGTACAATAAAATATCCCAACGCCCGGAACACAGGAGCGGATGGAACGACATGAATCTATTCTGGCTCCACATGTTTATGAAACCACCGAGAGGCACCACCACGTGAAGGAAGTTGGGTCTGACGTCACATCCGGTGATACTCACGGTCCACGGAAACGAAGCCAGTCCACTCATGGCGAAGAAGGACGCCTGGAAGTCCCGTAAAACATCCTCCTTGTTCACCGTTCGGCCGTCCGCGGCTCGGTTCGGCTCCGATCCCTCCATGGCCAACGTGGTTGTGTTTACTTCCGGGTTACCCAGAAGGCACCGCGGTCGTATCTCGCTGGATCTACTGTGTTGTACAAAAATAAATAGAATATACTGTATAATTCACAACTTTGCATTTCTAGAAAAATAATTTTTAAACTGTGATATATATAAATATAAATTAATAAGTAAACAAATACAATTCAACAATAATAATAACGATGTTTGAATCGTGTTTTTTTTAACACACAAAGCTAAAATAGCTCTTTTCGCCCCCCCAGCACTATCTTCAAGACATTTAGGACTTTAACGATATGATAGTAAACATAATAATAAAATGTTTGTTATTTTGAGCCTGTTGGAGGTTTTCTTCCCGCTCTTTTCTTGCTGTGTCACTGCAGGAGGAGATACATCTTTACGGTTGGGCCAACTCCTCATTCACCAATAACTCTGATAACAGCAGCACCACCCAGGCATTAAGAGGTGAGTAACACGCATATTAATATTAATATTATTAGGAGGAGTAGTAGTATTGTAAATGAGTGCTAAATACATTTTTCTCGTTATAATGATTTATAATTATTCAGATTTTGATGTTTAATAACAGTGTGTGCTTAATCAATTTAATGTAATAATGACAACAAGGTAGTAGGGTTAAAGTATTTTGACTTTGAAAATGTTTCATTGGACAGTAAATAATAATTTTTGACTTGCAGGTAAACTGTCGGACTTCTTTTACAGTTTTATCTGAACAAAAATAAAAATGTCTGTGTGTTTAATAACATATTATAAAAGTATCACTCCATATTGTCACTTTTTTTTTCTCCAAAGTGCTTTAAAAGTAAAATACAATTTATGAATACTACATCTAACTATATTGTCCTGGGGAAAAAAAGTGTGTTTCACACACAGCAACATATGCTTTATAAAGGTAACAGCTGGATTTTTAATTTGTATTCATATTATTATTTTACTTATCCACCAGTAAACCACTGGAACTGTCCCCAGACTTTCGTTCTTCTCAATTATTTTAAATACTTCCGATGAACACACAAATGTATTGACCAAACTTAAGCAATTTAAAAACACATTTGAGAGAGTCGACAAAAATACACGACATTAAAATAAACACACTTTCGTAATTATTTAGTGTCCACCTGGAAGTTCTTACTTCGTTGGATTTTAAATACAAACTCGACGAACGCCGGAACTCACGTGACCGTCGTGTTTCTCACCGGAGCATTTTATGCGAGGGACTATCAACAAACAAGATGGCGACTTAAACTGAACTCTACTCGACGTTTCGAGGGGACTGCGAAAGCTTCTGTCGGTGTTAAAGAAGGTAAATAATGTATTAGTTTCACACACGTAGTCCGTGTTCACCCCCCCGTTACACAGTTCACGTTCTACTCGATGTCGCGTCGTCTTTCATTGTATTTAAATGTATTTTTTACCGGTAATTCCAACCCTGAAGCGAAGCTGCTTTCTGGACTCAGTGACAGCCCAGACATCAATAGCTGCCGCGGGCTTCGTGCGTTGCCACAGCAACGCGCCAGACACTCGATACGTGAAGGGCACGAAGGATGACTAGAGGTCAAACAGAGAACAATCAGTGGCTTCAACATTATTATCTTTCATGAATTACAAAGATACACTTTTCGTTTCGGCCGACGTCAGGTATTATTTTACACACTTATAATAATAATAATACTGTTATTACAATTCAGTTTGTATATATTCTTGATGTTTAGTTGCGCATCTGTAAATGTGTACTCGCGTATAAATACCACATTCTCGAAATACTCTGCGACAAGTAGAAGTCTTCAAAAGTAACATCAATTAATAATGTACCTTATATGATTGGATAATAATAACATTTGCGTTGTACTTGCATTACTGTAACGTTAAAGCTGGTACATGTGGGGCTTATGTTCTGGTGTACTTATCTTTATCCATCATAATACATCATAATGTATTTATTATATTCTGTGTCATTCAGCTGAATCTGAAAAATAACCGCAGTTATCAAATAAATGTTAAAAGTTAGAAGTACAATATTCGTGTAGAAATATAAAACAGCAGAAAAAATACTTGTGTAAAATACAACATTATACTTTCTTACAGTTCTTCTTGAGTTTACTTATTTAATTTCCACCACTGTGACCGTAGGGCAAGTAATACAAACGTCCAGATATTCTTCATTTCAGTGATTTGAACAGTAAAGTGTGTTTTACATCTCATTTCATTTAAATGACATTTAACCCTCAAAAAACTTGGAATTTAATGTTTAGTCGCTTCACGGGACGCCACCTAGATCATAATAATAATAATATAAATATATTAAAGTCAGGAAGCAGGCGAAGAGGGTCCTGAGCTGCTGGTTCTGAGCTGCTGGTCCTGAGCTGCTGGTTCTGAGCTGCTGGTCCTGAGCTGCTGGTTCTGAGCTGCTGGTCCTGAGCTGCTGGTTCTGAGCTGCTGGTTCTGAGCTGCTGGTTCTGAGCTGCTGGTCCTGAGCTGCTGGTTCTGAGCTGCTGGTTCTGAGCTGCTAGTTCTGAGCTGCTGGTTCTGAGCTGCTGGTCCTGAGCTGCTGGTTCTGAGCTGCTGGTCCTGAGCTGCTGGTTCTGAGCTGCTGGTTCTGAGCTGCTGGTCCTGAGCTGCTGGTTCTGAGCTGCTGGTTCTGTTTCTGTCTCTCCCTCAGATCTCAGAGCTGCTGCAGCCTCACGGTCGCCATGGTGATCAAGGTCTTCTTCCCGCAGTGCTGTAACCGTGCCGACAGCGGCCTGCTGGTCGGCCGCTGGCTCCCCGGCCACCGGTCGGCCGTGGTGCTGGCGGTCATCCACTACCCGTTCATCCCGGGGCAGGTGAAGCAGTACGTGCAGCAGGTGGGTGGAGCGGCGGCACCTTGAGCTTCACGGCGAGGCTCCATGTGACCGGTCTCCTCTGTCTTCCTCCTCCTCGTCTTCCTCCTCCCAGATGGAGGCTGAGATGGCGGCGCTGTTGTCGGTACCCAAGGCAGCCACCAGGGGCAGCGAGAGCTTCCTCCGGGACCTCAGCACCATCTTCCCCCAGGACCGCTGGCTCCAGGTCCACCGGCAGCTGGGCAAGACCGGCTTCACCTGCCAGGTCCTGGACCCGGGTAAGACCTGCAGGCCGGTCTCTAGTGGGTCCAGACAGCAGTACTGGTCTCTTGTGGGTTCATACAGCAGTACTGGTCTCTAGTGGGTCTATACAGCAGTACTGGTCTCTAGTGGGTTCATACAGCAGTACTGGTCTCTAGTGGGTCCAGACAGCAGTACTGGTCTCTAGTGGGTCCAGACAGCAGTACTGGTCTCTAGTGGGTCCAGACAGCAGTACTGGTCTCTAGTGGGTTCATACAGCAGTACTGGTCTCTAGTGGGTCCAGACAGCAGTACTGGTCTCTAGTGGGTCCAGACAGCAGTACTGGTCTCTAGTGGGTCCAGACAGCAGTACTGGTCTCTAGTGGGTCCAGACAGCAGTACTGGTCTCTAGTGGGTTCAGACAGCAGTACTGGTCTCTAGTGGGTCCAGACAGCAGTACTGGTCTCTAGTGGGTCCAGACAGCAGTACTGGTCTCTAGTGGGTCCAGACAGCAGTACTGGTCTCTAGTGGGTCCAGACAGCAGTACTGGTCTCTAGTGGGTCCAGACAGCAGTACTGGTCTCTAGTGGGTCCAGACAGCAGTACTGGTCTCTAGTGGGTCCAGACAGCAGTACTGGTCTCTAGTGGGTCCAGACAGCAGTACTGGTCTCTAGTGGGTCCAGACAGCAGTACTGGTCTCTAGTGGGTCCAGACAGCAGTACTGGTCTCTAGTGGGTCCAGACAGCAGTACTGGTCTCTAGTGGGTCCAGACAGCAGTACTGGTCTCTAGTGGGTCCAGACAGCAGTACTGGTCTCTAGTGGATCATACAGCAGTACTGGTCTCTAGTGGGTCCAGACAGCAGTACTGGTCTCTAGTGGGTCCAGACAGCAGTACTGGTCTCTAGTGGGTCCAGACAGCAGTACTGGTCTCTAGTGGGTCCAGACAGCAGTACTGGTCTCTAGTGGGTCTATACAGCAGTACTGGTCTCTACTGGGTTCATACAGCAGTACTGGTCTCTAGTGGGTCCAGACAGCAGTACTGGTCTCTAGTGGGTCCAGACAGCAGTACTGGTCTCTAGTGGGTCCAGACAGCAGTACTGGTCTCTAGTGGGTCTATACAGCAGTACTGGTCTCTAGTGGGTCCAGACAGCAGTACTGGTCTCTAGTGGGTTCATACAGCAGTACTGGTCTCTAGTGGGTCCAGACAGCAGTACTGGTCTCTAGTGGGTCCAGACAGCAGTACTGGTCTCTAGTGGGTCCAGACAGCAGTACTGGTCTCTAGTGGGTTCATACAGCAGTACTGGTCTCTAGTGGGTCTATACAGCAGTACTGGTCTCTAGTGGGTCCAGACAGCAGTACTGGTCTCTAGTGGGTCCAGACAGCAGTACTGGTCTCTAGTGGGTCTATACAGCAGTACTGGTCTCTAGTGGGTCCAGACAGCAGTACTGGTCTCTAGTGGGTCCAGACAGCAGTACTGGTCTCTAGTGGGTCCAGACAGCAGTACTGGTCTCTAGTGGGTTCATACAGCAGTACTGGTCTCTAGTGGGTCCAGACAGCAGTACTGGTCTCTAGTGGGTCCAGACAGCAGTACTGGTCTCTAGTGGGTTCATACAGCAGTACTGGTCTCTAGTGGGTCCAGACAGCAGTACTGGTCTCTAGTGGGTCCAGACAGCAGTACTGGTCTCTAGTGGGTCCAGACAGCAGTACTGGTCTCTAGTGGGTTCATACAGCAGTACTGGTCTCTAGTGGGTCCAGACAGCAGTACTGGTCTCTAGTGGGTCCAGACAGCAGTACTGGTCTCTAGTGGGTCTATACAGCAGTACTGGTCTCTAGTGGGTTCATACAGCAGTACTGGTCTCTAGTGGGTCCAGACAGCAGTACTGGTCTCTAGTGGGTCCAGACAGCAGTACTGGTCTCTAGTGGGTTCATACAGCAGTACTGGTCTCTAGTGGGTCTATACAGCAGTACTGGTCTCTAGTGGGTCCAGACAGCAGTACTGGTCTCTAGTGGGTTCATACAGCAGTACTGGTCTCTAGTGGGTCCAGACAGCAGTACTGGTCTCTAGTGGGTCCAGACAGCAGTACTGGTCTCTAGTGGGTCCAGACAGCAGTACTGGTCTCTAGTGGGTCCAGACAGCAGTACTGGTCTCTAGTGGGTTCCTACAGCAGTACTGGTCTCTAGTGGGTTCATACAGCAGTACTGGTCTCTAGTGGGTCCAGACAGCAGTACTGGTCTCTAGTGGGTCTATACAGCAGTACTGGTCTCTAGTGGGTCCAGACAGCAGTACTGGTCTCTAGTGGGTCTATACAGCAGTACTGGTCTCTAGTGGGTTCATACAGCAGTACTGGTCTCTAGTGGGTTCATACAGCAGTACTGGTCTCTAGTGGGTCCAGACAGCAGTACTGGTCTCTAGTGGGTCTAGACAGCAGTACTGGTCTCTAGTGGGTCCAGACAGCAGTACTGGTCTCTAGTGGGTCCAGACAGCAGTACTGGTCTCTAGTGGGTTCATACAGCAGTACTGGTCTCTAGTGGGTCCAGACAGCAGTACTGGTCTCTAGTGGGTCCAGACAGCAGTACTGGTCTCTAGTGGGTCTATACAGCAGTACTGGTCTCTAGTGGGTTCATACAGCAGTACTGGTCTCTAGTGGGTTCATACAGCAGTACTGGTCTCTAGTGGGTTCATACAGCAGTACTGGTCTCTAGTGGGTCCAGACAGCAGTACTGGTCTCTAGTGGGTCCAGACAGCAGTACTGGTCTCTAGTGGGTCCAGACAGCAGTACTGGTCTCTAGTGGGTCCAGACAGCAGTACTGGTCTCTAGTGGGTCCAGACAGCAGTACTGGTCTCTAGTGGGTTCATACAGCAGTACTGGTCTCTAGTGGGTCCAGACAGCAGTACTGGTCTCTAGTGGGTTCATACAGCAGTACTGGTCTCTAGTGGGTTCATACAGCAGTACTGGTCTCTAGTGGGTTCATACAGCAGTACTGGTCTCTAGTGGGTCCATACAGCAGTACTGGTCTCTAGTGGGTCCAGACAGCAGTACTGGTCTCTAGTGGGTCCAGACAGCAGTACTGGTCTCTAGTGGGTCCAGACAGCAGTACTGGTCTCTAGTGGGTTCATACAGCAGTACTGGTCTCTAGTGGGTCCAGACAGCAGTACTGGTCTCTAGTGGGTCCAGACAGCAGTACTGGTCTCTAGTGGGTCCAGACAGCAGTACTGGTCTCTAGTGGGTTCATACAGCAGTACTGGTCTCTAGTGGGTTCATACAGCAGTACTGGTCTCTAGTGGGTCCAGACAGCAGTACTGGTCTCTAGTGGGTTCATACAGCAGTACTGGTCTCTAGTGGGTCCAGACAGCAGTACTGGTCTCTAGTGGGTCCAGACAGCAGTACTGGTCTCTAGTGGGTCCAGACAGCAGTACTGGTCTCTAGTGGGTCCAGACAGCAGTACTGGTCTCTAGTGGGTTCATACAGCAGTACTGGTCTCTAGTGGGTCCAGACAGCAGTACTGGTCTCTAGTGGGTCCAGACAGCAGTACTGGTCTCTAGTGGGTCCAGACAGCAGTACTGGTCTCTAGTGGGTCCAGACAGCAGTACTGGTCTCTAGTGGGTCCAGACAGCAGTACTGGTCTCTAGTGGGTTCATACAGCAGTACTGGTCTCTAGTGGGTCCAGACAGCAGTACTGGTCTCTAGTGGGTCTATACAGCAGTACTGGTCTCTAGTGGGTCCAGACAGCAGTACTGGTCTCTAGTGGGTCCAGACAGCAGTACTGGTCTCTAGTGGGTTCATACAGCAGTACTGGTCTCTAGTGGGTCCAGACAGCAGTACTGGTCTCTAGTGGGTCCAGACAGCAGTACTGGTCTCTAGTGGGTCCAGACAGCAGTACTGGTCTCTAGTGGGTCCAGACAGCAGTACTGGTCTCTAGTGGGTCCAGACAGCAGTACTGGTCTCTAGTGGGTCCATACAGCAGTACTGGTCTCTAGTGGGTCCAGACAGCAGTACTGGTCTCTAGTGGGTCCAGACAGCAGTACTGGTCTCTAGTGGGTCCAGACAGCAGTACTGGTCTCTAGTGGGTCCAGACAGCAGTACTGGTCTCTAGTGGGTTCATACAGCAGTACTGGTCTCTAGTGGGTCCAGACAGCAGTACTGGTCTCTAGTGGGTCCAGACAGCAGTACTGGTCTCTAGTGGGTCCAGACAGCAGTACTGGTCTCTAGTGGGTCCAGACAGCAGTACTGGTCTCTAGTGGGTTCATACAGCAGTACTGGTCTCTAGTGGGTCCAGACAGCAGTACTGGTCTCTAGTGGGTCCAGACAGCAGTACTGGTCTCTAGTGGGTCCAGACAGCAGTACTGGTCTCTAGTGGGTCCAGACAGCAGTACTGGTCTCTAGTGGGTCCAGACAGCAGTACTGGTCTCTAGTGGGTTCATACAGCAGTACTGGTCTCTAGTGGGTCCAGACAGCAGTACTGGTCTCTAGTGGGTCTATACAGCAGTACTGGTCTCTAGTGGGTCCAGACAGCAGTACTGGTCTCTAGTGGGTCCAGTCTGCAGTGCTGGTCTCTAGTGGGTCATACAGCAGTACTGGTCTCTAGTGGGTCAGACAGCAGTACTGGTCTCTAGTGGGTCCAGACAGCAGTACTGGTCTCTAGTGGGTCCAGACAGCAGTACTGGTCTCTAGTGGGTCCAGACAGCAGTACTGGTCTCTAGTGGGTCCAGACAGCAGTACTGGTCTCTAGTGGGTCCAGACAGCAGTACTGGTCTCTAGTGGGTTCATACAGCAGTACTGGTCTCTAGTGGGTCTATACAGCAGTACTGGTCTCTAGTGGGTCCAGACAGCAGTACTGGTCTCTAGTGGGTCCAGACAGCAGTACTGGTCTCTAGTGGGTCCAGACAGCAGTACTGGTCTCTAGTGGGTCTATACAGCAGTACTGGTCTCTAGTGGGTCCAGACAGCAGTACTGGTCTCTAGTGGGTTCATACAGCAGTACTGGTCTCTAGTGGGTCTATACAGCAGTACTGGTCTCTAGTGGGTCCAGACAGCAGTACTGGTCTCTAGTGGGTCCAGACAGCAGTACTGGTCTCTAGTGGGTCCAGACAGCAGTACTGGTCTCTAGTGGGTCCAGACAGCAGTACTGGTCTCTAGTGGGTCCAGACAGCAGTACTGGTCTCTAGTGGGTCTATACAGCAGTACTGGTCTCTAGTGGGTCCAGACAGCAGTACTGGTCTCTAGTGGGTCTATACAGCAGTACTGGTCTCTAGTGGGTTCATACAGCAGTACTGGTCTCTAGTGGGTCCAGACAGCAGTACTGGTCTCTAGTGGGTCTATACAGCAGTACTGGTCTCTAGTGGGTCCAGACAGCAGTACTGGTCTCTAGTGGGTCTATACAGCAGTACTGGTCTCTAGTGGGTCCAGACAGCAGTACTGGTCTCTAGTGGGTCTATACAGCAGTACTGGTCTCTAGTGGGTCCAGACAGCAGTACTGGTCTCTAGTGGGTTCATACAGCAGTACTGGTCTCTAGTGGGTTCATACAGCAGTACTGGTCTCTAGTGGGTCCAGACAGCAGTACTGGTCTCTAGTGGGTCTATACAGCAGTACTGGTCTCTAGTGGGTCCAGACAGCAGTACTGGTCTCTAGTGGGTTCATACAGCAGTACTGGTCTCTAGTGGGTCTATACAGCAGTACTGGTCTCTAGTGGGTTCATACAGCAGTACTGGTCTCTAGTGGGTTCATACAGCAGTACTGGTCTCTAGTGGGTCCAGACAGCAGTACTGGTCTCTAGTGGGTCCAGACAGCAGTACTGGTCTCTAGTGGGTTCATACAGCAGTACTGGTCTCTAGTGGGTCATACAGCAGTACTGGTCTCTAGTGGGTCATACAGCAGTACTGGTCTCTAGTGGGTCCATACAGCAGTACTGGTCTCTAGTGGGTCTACAGCAGTACTGGTCTCTAGTGGGTCCAGACAGCAGTACTGGTCTCTAGTGGGTTCATACAGCAGTACTGGTCTCTAGTGGGTTCATACAGCAGTACTGGTCTCTAGTGGGTCTATACAGCAGTACTGGTCTCTAGTGGGTCTATACAGCAGTACTGGTCTCTAGTGGGTCCAGACAGCAGTACTGGTCTCTAGTGGGTTCATACAGCAGTACTGGTCTCTAGTGGGTCCAGACAGCAGTACTGGTCTCTAGTGGGTTCATACAGCAGTACTGGTCTCTAGTGGGTCTATACAGCAGTACTGGTCTCTAGTGGGTCCAGACAGCAGTACTGGTCTCTTGTGGGTTCATACAGCAGTACTGGTCTCTAGTGGGTCTATACAGCAGTACTGGTCTCTAGTGGGTCCAGACAGCAGTACTGGTCTCTAGTGGGTCCAGACAGCAGTACTGGTCTCTAGTGGGTTCATACAGCAGTACTGGTCTCTAGTGGGTCCAGACAGCAGTACTGGTCTCTAGTGGGTCCAGACAGCAGTACTGGTCTCTAGTGGGTTCATACAGCAGTACTGGTCTCTAGTGGGTCCAGACAGCAGTACTGGTCTCTAGTGGGTCCAGACAGCAGTACTGGTCTCTAGTGGGTCTATACAGCAGTACTGGTCTCTAGTGGGTCCAGACAGCAGTACTGGTCTCTAGTGGGTCCAGACAGCAGTACTGGTCTCTAGTGGGTCCAGACAGCAGTACTGGTCTCTAGTGGGTTCATACAGCAGTACTGGTCTCTAGTGGGTCCAGACAGCAGTACTGGTCTCTAGTGGGTCCAGACAGCAGTACTGGTCTCTAGTGGGTCCAGACAGCAGTACTGGTCTCTAGTGGGTCCAGACAGCAGTACTGGTCTCTAGTGGGTCCAGACAGCAGTACTGGTCTCTAGTGGGTCCAGACAGCAGTACTGGTCTCTAGTGGGTCCAGACAGCAGTACTGGTCTCTAGTGGGTCCAGACAGCAGTACTGGTCTCTAGTGGGTTCATACAGCAGTACTGGTCTCTAGTGGGTCCAGACAGCAGTACTGGTCTCTAGTGGGTTCATACAGCAGTACTGGTCTCTAGTGGGTTCATACAGCAGTACTGGTCTCTAGTGGGTCCAGACAGCAGTACTGGTCTCTAGTGGGTTCATACAGCAGTACTGGTCTCTAGTGGGTTCAGACAGCAGTACTGGTCTCTAGTGGCTCCAGACAGCAGTACTGGTCTCTAGTGGGTTCATACAGCAGTACTGGTCTCTAGTGGGTCAGACAGCAGTACTGGTCTCTAGTGGGTACAGCAGTACTGGTCTCTAGTGGGTTCATACAGCAGTACTGGTCTCTAGTGGGTTCATACAGCAGTACTGGTCTCTAGTGGGTTCATACAGCAGTACTGGTCTCTAGTGGGTCCAGACAGCAGTACTGGTCTCTAGTGGGTCCAGACAGCAGTACTGGTCTCTAGTGGGTTCATACAGCAGTACTGGTCTCTAGTGGGTCCAGACAGCAGTACTGGTCTCTAGTGGGTTCATACAGCAGTACTGGTCTCTAGTGGGTCCAGACAGCAGTACTGGTCTCTAGTGGGTTCATACAGCAGTACTGGTCTCTAGTGGGTCCAGACAGCAGTACTGGTCTCTAGTGTGTCCAGACAGCAGTACTGGTCTCTGGTGGGTCTAGACAGCAGTACTGGTCTCTTGTGGGTTCATACAGCAGTACTGGTCTCTGGTGGGTTCATACAGCAGTACTGGTCTCTAGTGGGTCCAGACAGCAGTACTGGTCTCTAGTGGGTCCAGACAGCAGTACTGGTCTCTAGTGGGTTCATACAGCAGTACTGGTCTCTGGTGGTTCACGATGAATTCATCTTCGTTCCGGTCAGATGGAAAAGTAGTTCAGCGGGAGACGACGAAGAAGAAGAAGAAGAAGAAGAAGGTTGAGCCAGGTGCAGAAGAAGAAGAGCAGCAGCAGGAGGAAGAGGAGGAGCAGGAGGAGGAAGAGGAGGAGGGGGAGGAGGAGGTGATCTTCGTCCACTATGAGCAGGAGAAGGTGATGTTCTCCCAGCTCCACCCCGTGGAGAGCCCGGTCCCCGAGCCCGACGCGGCGCCGCCCTCCGAGCTGAGACGGGTACGAGGACTTCATCTAACTTCATCTAACTTCATCTAACTTCATCTAACTTCATCTAACTTAATATAACTTCATCTAACTTCATCTAATTTAATATAACTTAATATAATTTATTTAACTTTATTTAACTTAATCTAACTTTAATCTAACTTAATCTCACTTCATGGAAGCCGTCTCAAAGTTCGTGAGACTTAACTCTCGGTTGTTTAATTCTCAACGCAGATAAAAAACATCCCCCCCCCTCCTCAGATGTTCCAGTCGGTGGCGGGCAGCGCCCCCCTGTTCTTCCTGGACGGACCCACCCTACCGCCAGCGCCAACCCACTGGCAGTCGGCGGGCCGGGAGGCGAGCATCGTGGTGGAGCTGCTGCGGCAGGCGGCCGGCCCGCTCTGCCTGCTGCTCCGCTGGCTGCTGGCCGTCTGCAGCTGGATGTCCAGCAGCCGGTGAGGAGCCCACCACACACACACACACACACACACACGCCGAGTGTGTGTGTGTATATAATATATATATATATGTGTATTTATTTATATATATTTATTCATATATATTTATTTGTGTATATATTTATTTATTTATTGATATAGATATATAGATATATTTATATATACTTATTTGTGTATATGTATTATAATATATATATACATAATTATATATATATATTTATATATAATATATATTTGCATTATAATGAAATATATATATATATAGATAAATATGTATGTATAAATATATAATAAATATACTATTGTACTACACATTTCTTTCATATATATACATATATATATATCATACTAATAAAATATATATATCTATTTAATTTTATATATATATAATACATTTAAAATATATATATATATATGTGTATTTATTTATATGTTTATTTATATATATTTATTCATATATAATTATGTTTGTGTATATATATATTTTTTATTTCTATATTTATTCATATATATATATAGATTTATATATACTTATTTTTGTGTATATATTATAATATATATATACATAATTATATATAGATTTATATATAATATATATTTGTATTATAATAAAATAAATATAAATAAATAATAATGGCACCGATGCTATAAGCTGTCTCCTCGTCTCCTCGTCTCTCCAGGATCTTCAGCCTCTTCCCGCTGCACTTCCTGTCCAGGAAGTTGTCGACGTGCGTTCAGCTCCGGTACCGAATCGACCACATGACGACGCTCAGCGCGGCCGCGCCCGCCGCCGGCCACACGGCGTTCATGAGGTGAGGGGACGACGTCAACATTAGTATTATTATTATTATTATTATTATTATTACTACTGCGCTGTATCTATTTTTCTGATTTAGCATTTGTTATTGTATTATTATTGTCTATTCATATTGTTGTTCATCTTATTTTATTTATGCAGTTTGAATTATCCTCATTTGATGAACCACTGACTCCCTCTCTGTCTCCCTCTCTGTCTCCCTCTCTCTCTCCCTCCCTGTCTCCCTCTCTCTCTCCCTCTCTGTCTGTCTCTCTCTCTCCCTCTCTGTCTCCCTCGCTCTCTCCCTCCCCACTCCCCCCTCCCTCCCTGTAGCAAAGCCAACATGGTGGTGTCCTTCCTGGTGGACGTGTCTCTGGGCATGCTGCTGGTCTGGTGGCTCTACAGAGACGACCACATCTCCATGTTGGCCAACACGCTGGTGCCTGCAGCCGACGTACGTGATCAATACGAGATCAATACGAGATCAATACGTGATCAATACGAGATCAATACGAGATCAATATGTGATCAATACGAGATCAATATGTGATCAATATGAGATCAATACAAGATCAATACGAGATCAATACGAGATCAATACGTGATCAATACGAGATCAATATGTGATCAATACGTGATCAATAGCGGGTTGTTATAACATGACTAAACGGTGGTCCTCCTCAGCTGGTGGCCCAGCGGCTGGAGGAGCTGCTGCAGTGGCTGATGGGAGCTCCGGCCGGCCTGAAGATGAACCGGGCCCTGGACCAGGTCCTGGGCCGCTTCTTCCTCTACCACATCCACCTGTGGATCAGTGAGTCCAGCACTCAGGACTCAGGACACATAACACATGACTTAGGACTTAGGAATCAGATCACAGGCCTCAGGATTTAGGACTCAGGACTTAAGACTTAAAACTTAGGACTCAGGACTCAGATCACAGGCCTCAGGACTTAGGACTCGGGACTTAAGACTTAGGACTCAGGACTTAGGACACATGACTCAGGACACATAACACATGACTTAGGACTCAGGACTCAGATCACAGGCCTCAGGAATTAGGACTCAGGACACATGACTCAGGCCTCATAACTCAGGACTTAGGAAACAGGACATAGGACACAGGACACAGGCCTCAGGACACATGAGACATAACTCAGGACTTAGAACTTAGGACACAGGACAGATGACACATGGCTCAGGGCTCAGGACTTAGGACACATGACCCAGGACTTAGGACTCAGGACTCACCTTTGATGCCCGTGTCTCCGCCCAGGCTACATCCACCTGATGTCCCCCTTCGTGGAGGCCATCCTGTGGTACGGGGGCCTGTCGGCCTGCCTCGGCCTGACCTTTGCCCTCTCGCTGCTGTCGGACATGGTCGCCCTGCTCACCTTCCACATCTACTGCTTCTACGTCTACGGAGCCCGGTGAGACCGGCCAGAGGCCCCGATGCAGCACACTCAGAATATTTACCATTGCAATACTGCGTTTACTCCACCAGGTGTCACTGCAAATTAAATAATAGAATAATTTATTATCATGAAGGTGATTACGCAAAAACAAAAAAGTTCAAGTAAATACATGTAAAGAGTAATTAGAGTTCTGTTCTTTTTAATTTAGCACACTTGATTTACTGTAAAATGGATTTATGTGAGATGTTCCTCTAAATGACCAGCAGGGGGCGTGTTCTTACAACCTTTATGTGATACCAGGGCATAGAATGTAAAATAGTGATTTTATAGCACCTTGTTTAATTAAATAAAAGAATAAATATAACAACAGAGGGGTTGAACTAAAGCAATAAAGACGACGGGAATCCGTTCATTTAAACTGAAGCCGGTTCAGCAACTCCTGAGCTGCTCCGACCGTCAGAACGGGAAGTTCTACGTCACCATTGCAGAACTGGGTCAGGTCTAAAAATGTGATTAGTTTTTTTATTTAGTTGTTACAACAAGAACATCCAACCTTTGCCAAACAAAACGAGTGCAAATATGTGTGAGTCATCACGTGTTAGCATTATTATACGCTGCCATGAGCTCTCCACTTCACCTCTTATTAAAACAGGGTTGCAAGCTTCACACGGCCACTCTCAATAAAGCTCAATCTTAAGCTCTTGTTTTGAAGGGCAACAGCAGGAAAGCAACTCTCAATGATCAATGTTAAGCTCTTGTTTTGAAGGGCAACAGCAGGAAAGCAACTCTTAATGATCTTATGTTGAGCTCTTGTTTTGAAGGGCAACAGCAGAAAAGCAACTCTCAATGATCTTATGTTGAGCTCTTGTTTTGAAGGGCAACAGCAGGAAAGCAACTCTCAATGATCTTATGTTAAGCTCTTGTTTTGAAGGGCAACAGCAGGAAAGCCCCCTCACGGAGGTAGCATGTGTCAAGTCGTCAAGAATCTCGGCCGTCGTGCACACGCAGCGTGGCGTTAACGCCGTGACGTAAACATTTACACTGAAGTACACACACTCTTTATTTATTAATGACTTAGTTTATGCCCGTGTACTTTGTAATATGTGAAGAGGCGTGGTGGGGTGTGTTGAGACCCGTTGAGACATGTTGAGACATGGTCAGACATGTTGAGACATGTTGAGACATGGTCAGACATGTTGAGATATGTTGAGACATGGTCAGACATGTTGAGATATGGTCAGACATGTTGAGACGTGTTGAGACATGGTCAGACATGTTGAGACATGTTGAGACATGGTCAGACATGTTGAGACATGGTCAGACATGTTGAGACGTGTTGAGACATGTTGAGACGTGTTGAGACATGGTCAGACATGTTGAGACATGGTCATCCTGTGTGACTCCCCCGTCGACGCTGTGGAGTCCTACCGCTTCCTGGGCTCCATCATCTCCCAGGACCTCAAGTGGGAGCTGAACATCGGCTCCATCTCCAAGAAGGCCCAGCAGAGGATGTTCTTCCTGAGGCAGCTGAGGAAATTCAACCTGCCAGGGAAGATGATGGTACAGTTCTACACGGCCATCGTTGAGTCCATCATCTGCTCCTCCATCACCGTCTGGCACCCTGCAGCCACAGCCAAAGACAAGCGCAGGCTGCAGAGCATCATCCGCTCGGCCGAGAGGGTTATCGGTTGCAATCTGCCTTCCCATCAGGTCCTGTTCACTTCCAGGTCACTGAAGCGGGCCAGAAAGATTGTCGCCGACCCTCCCACCCTGGACACTCCTGTTCGAGTCCCTCCTCGGGAGGAGGCTGCGTCCATCATGACCACGACCTCCCGCCACACCAATAGCTTTTTCCGGCGGTCGGGCTCATCAATGGACCCCGGGACTGACTGACTGTCACCCCCAGGACTACCACCTCTTCTTCCACCTTCCTCTCTCCTCCTTCTTCCCGCTCCTTCCTCTTCCTCCTCCTCCCTCTTCCTCCCACTCCCCCTCCCTCCTTGCGTTGATTGTTGTTTGTCATGTCCAAATGTTGCACCTTCCACCAAAAAAAATTCCTCGTTTGTTTGTGAAAACATTCATTCTTTGGCAATAAACCTGTTTCTGATTCTTCTGATTCTGATTCTGATTCTGAGACATGGTCAGACATGTTGAGACATGTTGAGACATGTTGAGACATGGTCAGACATGTTGAGACGTGTTGAGACATGGTCAGACATGTTGAGACATGTTGAGACATGGTCAGACGTGTTGAGACATGGTCAGACATGTTGAGACGTGTTGAGACATGGTCAGACATGTTGAGACATGGTCAGACATGTTGAGACATGGTCAGACATGTTGAGACATGGTCAGACATGTTGAGACATGGTCAGACATGTTGAGACGTGTTGAGACATGGTCAGACGTGTTGAGACATGGTCAGACGTGTTGAGACATGTTGAGACATGGTCAGACATGTTGAGACATGGTCAGACATGTTGAGACATGTTGAGACATGGTCAGACATGTTGAGACATGTTGAGACATGTTGAGACATGGTCAGACGTGTTGAGACATGGTCAGACGTGTTGAGACATGTTGAGACATGTTGAGACATGGTCAGACATGTTGAGACATGTTGAGACGTGTTGAGACATGGTCAGACGTGTTGAGACATGGTCAGACGTGTTGAGACATGTTGAGACATGGTCAGACATGTTGAGACATGTTGAGACATGTTGAGACATGTTGAGACATGGTCAGACGTGTTGAGACATGGTCAGACATGTTGAGACGTGTTGAGACATGTTGAGACGTGTTGAGACATGGTCAGACGTGTTGAGACATGGTCAGACATGTTGAGACATGTTGAGACATGGTCAGACATGTTGAGACATGGTCAGACGTGTTGAGACATGGTCAGACATGTTGAGACATGTTGAGACATGGTCAGACATGTTGAGACATGGTCAGACGTGTTGAGACATGTTGAGACATGGTCAGACGTGTTGAGACATGTTGAGACGTGTTGAGACATGGTCAGACGTGTTGAGACATGTTGAGACATGTTGAGACATGGTCAGACATGTTGAGACATGGTCAGACATGTTGAGACATGTTGAGACATGGTCAGACGTGTTGAGACATGGTCAGACGTGTTGAGACATGGTCAGACATGTTGAGACATGTTGAGACATGGTCAGACATGTTGAGACATGGTCAGATGTGTTGAGACATGGTCAGACATGTTGAGACATGGTCAGACATGTTGAGACATGTTGAGACATGGTCAGACGTGTTGAGACATGGTCAGACGTGTTGAGACATGTTGAGACATGTTGAGACATGGTCAGACATGTTGAGACATGTTGAGACATGTTGAGACATGGTCAGACATGTTGAGACATGGTCAGACGTGTTGAGACATGGTCAGACATGTTGAGACATGTTGAGACATGGTCAGACATGTTGAGACATGGTCAGACATGTTGAGACATGTTGAGACATGTTGAGACATGGTCAGACGTGTTGAGACATGGTCAGACATGTTGAGACATGTTGAGACATGGTCAGACATGTTGAGACATGTTGAGACGTGTTGAGACATGGTCAGACGTGTTGAGACGTGTTGAGACATGGTCAGACGTGTTGAGACATGTTGAGACATGGTCAGACATGTTGAGACATGGTCAGACGTGTTGAGACATGTTGAGACATGTTGAGACATGGTCAGACATGTTGAGACATGGTCAGACATGTTGAGACATGGTCAGACATGTTGAGACATGTTGAGACATGGTCAGACATGTTGAGACGTGTTGAGACATGTTGAGACGTGTTGAGACATGGTCAGACATGTTGAGACATGGTCAGACGTGTTGAGACATGTTGAGACATGTTGAGACATGGTCAGACATGTTGAGACATGGTCAGACGTGTTGAGACATGTTGAGACATGGTCAGACATGTTGAGACATGGTCAGACGTGTTGAGACATGTTGAGACATGGTCAGACATGTTGAGACATGGTCAGACATGTTGAGACGTGTTGAGACATGGTCAGACATGTTGAGACATGTTGAGACATGTTGAGACATGTTGAGACGTGTTGAGACATGGTCAGACGTGTTGAGACATGGTCAGACATGTTGAGACGTGTTGAGACATGTTGAGACGTGTTGAGACATGGTCAGACATGTTGAGACATGGTCAGACATGTTGAGACATGTTGAGACATGGTCAGACGTGTTGAGACATGTTGAGACATGGTCAGACGTGTTGAGACATGGTCAGACATGTTGAGACGTGTTGAGACATGTTGAGACGTGTTGAGACATGTTGAGACGTGTTGAGACATGGTCAGACGTGTTGAGACATGGTCAGACGTGTTGAGACATGGTCAGACGTGTTGAGACATGTTGAGACATGTTGAGACATGGTCAGACATGTTGAGACATGGTCAGACATGTTGAGACATGGTCAGACATGTTGAGACATGTTGAGACGTGTTGAGACATGTTGAGACATGTTGAGACATGGTCAGACATGTTGAGACATGGTCAGACGTGTTGAGACATGGTCAGACATGTTGAGACATGGTCAGACATGTTGAGACATGTTGAGACATGGTCAGACATGTTGAGACATGGTCAGACGTGTTGAGACATGGTCAGACGTGTTGAGACATGTTGAGACATGGTCAGACATGGTCAGACATGGTCAGACGTGTTTGATAGGTTGATAGAGAGGATGAAGGGGGATGGAGGCTGATGGGGAGCATGAAGGGGGGATGGAGGCTGATGGAGGGCATGAAGGGGGGATGGAGGGGATGGAGGGGGCATGAAGGGGGATGGAGGCTGATGGAGGGGATGAAGGGGGGATGGAGGGGGCATGAAGGGGGATGGAGGCTGATGGAGGGGATGAAGGGGGGATGGAGGCTGATGGAGGGGATGGAGGCTGATGGAGGGGATGAAGGGGGGATGGAGGGGGCATGAAGGGGGATGGAGGCTGATGGAGGGGATGGAGGCCCGAGTCCTGTGAGGATGCTCTTGGATGTTGGAGCAGACTGAATTATGCATCCGCCCTAAAGACGTCTGCTGATTTTATGTTGTAGCTTTTTTTTTTTGCACTAAATTGTCTCTCTTTATTATTAGCTCCCCTTTCAATCGTCTTCACCAAATACAAAAATAAATGTTTTATTTAATGTAAAAAAGATTATTATATAATTATTTATTCGCATATATTTTATTGCATCATTAATTTATTACATTATATATATATTTGATTGTATTATCTTTTTTATTACATTATATGTATATTATATTTGATTGTATTATTTATTTATTTATTATATAATATGTACAATATATTTGATTGTATTATTTATTTATTATATAATATGTTTATTGTTATATTTGATTGTATTATTTATTTATTATATAATATGTTTATTGTTATATTTGATTGTATTATTTATTTATTATATCATTTGTATATTTTATTGTGTTATTTATTTACTATATTATATGTTATTGTATTTATTAATTGTATAATATGTGTATTATTATATGTTATTGTATCATTTATTTATTATATGTTAATGTATTATTTTTTTATTATATAATATGTGTGTTATTATATTTTCTAATGTATTTATTACTCGTTGTTGGTTGTCAGGTTGTACTGCCTGAAGGTCTACGGCCTCTCGTCTCTCTGGAGGCTCTTCAGAGGGAAGAAGTGGAACGTCCTGAGACAGAGAGTGGACTCCTGCTCCTATGACCTGGACCAGGTGACACACACACACACACACACACACACACACACACACACACACACACACACACACACACAGACACACACACCATCGTCGCCCTCTCGTTCATCGTCTTGGTGTCTTCCAGCTCTTTATCGGGACGCTGCTCTTCACCGTGCTGCTGTTCCTGCTGCCCACTACGGCGCTCTACTACCTGGTCTTTACTCTGGTAGGAGGAGCTTATTCTGAACCTCCACCTGACCCGGTTCTGACCCGGTTCTCACCCGGTTCCACGCCACTCACTCCCTGAGGGGCGTGTGAATAGATTCTGGGCGAAGTTAACTTTTAAATCAGTGTGTCCACTTAACTGTTGTTGGTTTGCATCTTTGCTCTCCTGTTTTGTGAGTTAATTTAATTTAACTATTATTTTATATATATTGTGCTTTAAAAAAAATGTTTTATATATTCAGTTCAGTTCAAAAAATATATTTTATTGCTTACCTGTATGTATAAATGCTGCTGTAGCAAATACAGATAGGAAGGATGGATGGAAAGATGGACGGATGGATGAAAGGATGGGATGGATTGAAAGATGGAAGGATGGATGGAAAGATGGGATGGATGCATGGCTGGAAGGATGGGATGGATGGATGGATGGAAGGATGGGATGGATGCATGGATGGAAGGATGGGATGGATGGATGGATGGAAGGATGGGATGGATGCATGGATGGAAGGATGGATGGGATGGATGCATGGATGGAAGGATAGATGGAAGGATGGATGGAAGGATGGGATGGAAGGATGGATGGAAAGATGGAAGGATGGATGGATGGATGTATAAATGGATGGATGGATCCAGAACACGTGTCGACCAGTTTAAATCCCGTGATGATGTCCAGCGGGGGGTGTTTGTTTTGAACGCCTGCGTGTCCTTCCCTCAGCTGCGCCTGGTGGTGGTGCTGTTCCAGGGCGTCCTCCACCTCAGCGTGGACTTCATCAACTCCTTCCCCCTGTTCGCCGTGGCGCTCCGGCTCACTCGGCCCCACCGCCTGGCAGGTGCTTCACACTTTATCACTTTATTATCACCGACAGACGGAAATGATTTGTTTACGAACCCGGGTGGTTCTCCTCTGCTCTCCAGAGGGCGTGAAGTTCAGGGTGCTGTGTGAAGAGCCGGGCACGGCGCTGCACCTGCTGATGGAGGTGAGAAGTCCTGTTTCCTGTCTGAAGAGCTTCAACTCGTAGAGACGGTTCTCCATCCGTCCGTTTGCTGTGCGTTGCCTCTGTGGGAAGTTAGAGCTTCAATCTTAGCGCTTTTATCTCTTTAAGGCACCTTAAAGCGTCAGTTTGTTATGGAATGATGCTTTTATTCTGAAGGATTTGGTACAAAAGGCTTATTGTTGGTATTCAAACAAAAGCACTTCCTGTCTAAAGTATTTCCCATTCGTGGTGTAACGGCACCGGAGCTAACGGCTAACGGCACCGGAGCTAACGGCACGGGAGCTAACAGCTAACGGCACCGGAGCTAACGGCTAACATCACTGGAGCTAACGGCTAACGTAGGCAGTTCCATCCAGTAACATTGTGATGCGTTCAAGGTCCAGTCAGTAAAAATAATAGTCATACCAGATGTGTGAATGAGATGTTTTCACACAAATACAAAATATTTATTAGAGATGAATTATGAGCTTATTTACTTATGACAATAAAAATAAAATGGCCGCTATAGATGACAATAAAGAGGAAGTAAAAGGTTAAGATTTGGAGTTGTTTGATAGTTTTAGGATTCATGAGCTCTTTCCAAAACCAATCCAAAGTCCTTCTCCTCCTCAGATTAACCCTCTGAAGTGCAGCACGGTGGTCCAGACCTACCGGACCCCCACCTACAGCTGTTACCCCAGAGACTCGTGGGCGGCGCTGGTCAAGAAGCTGTTTGTGGGGGAGCTGGTCTACCCCTGGAGGCACAAGACCACCAAGACGGACTGAGGGGGAACCGAGGAGCCGGACTGAATACGTGATGAGGTGGGAGACGGGACTCCAACAGACTGGAACCAGCTGCTGGGTCATAAACAGGTTCTCCACATGGTGAAGCACTTCGTCTAATCACTATTTAGTTTGGTTTAGATTAAATATGAGATTAAACTCCAGTAATTGAGTTTTCTTCACTGGGTTTCCGAAAAGGAAAAGACACTAAATAAACAATTGTCTTATGTGTGTTTTCAAATGTGGGACGCAAAGATCCCACGTTATCAAATAAGATTTAAAAATCCTCAGAGGAGATGAAATATAAATAAATAAATGTGGAAAACGTTCTGAGAAATAACTCAGATTTACCAGAAGAAACCATGAACAGCATAACTGGCATGTGTCACATGATAACTGGCATGTGTCACATGATAACTGACATGTCACATGATAACTGGCATGTGTCACATGATAACTGACATGTGTCATATAACTGGCATGTGTCACATGATAACTGGCATGTGACACATGATAACTGGCATGTGTCAGATGATAACTGACATGTGTCACATGATAACTGACATGTGACACATGCCAATTATCATGTGTCACATGCCAGTTATCATGTGTCACATGTCAGTTATCATGTGTCACATGTCAGTTATCATGTGACACATGTCAGTTATGTGTCACATGATAACTGAGTTGTATTAAAGGAGACTAACTTCTGCTAAACTATCTAAAAGTCTTCAAATCAGCAAACTGACGGAACCCTTAGTGTGAAAATGTAATTTGATCTGAGAAGTTTAGTTAAAGTTTAGTTTAGTTTTCAGAAAGCCTGGATCGACTAACGCACTCAAGTCAGGTATTTATTTACTAACCGCACTGATCATGTCGATAGTTGTCGTCTTAGAGTTTATATTATTAAAAGTATTAGTCAAATGATAGAAAATGATTTTTTATTATTTATTTAGAATATGTTGTGTTTTAATTAAATTAGTTTTAGTTAAATTAAATGATTAGTGAACCGTTCTGTTGAGAGTCCTTACAACTATATAAATGTGTGTTTTAAGTCAATCGTTATTTGCCAATTAATGTCATTTTTATTAATTATTGTCCTTAAGTCTTCATAACAACAAACCTCTCATTAAATGTTTGTGAGCACGAACTGAACCAAACAAACTGAGGAACATTGTCAAAGTGCTCGTGAGTAACTTCCTGTTTCCTGCTTTTGTGCTAAGCTAAGCTAAACTAAGCACCCGGCCATCTGATTGGATGATTTTACACAGTTTAATCTGTTGAATGTGAATTATTCTTTTTGTTCATCTTCTAGTTCATCGTCCCTCTTTTTAATCCAAACTAAATGTTCCTTCATCGTTTTAATAAAAATCTATTTAATATTCGATCGTCTCTTCTTTTGTTTGCTGATCAAAAAATATCAGAAATCATGACGACGTCGTTCAGGATCTGATCTCGTCTTTGACGTCAGTCAGACAATTCTTCTTTCAGTGAGGCAGAACGACCCCAGGCTTAACTCGAGTATTCATATGCTGAACGTGGTGCGACTTCAGGCAGATGGCTAATGGCCTAAAGGGATTAAGTGGCCATGTGTCGTAACCCAAAAGGTCAAAGGTCGACTGCACTGTGACGTCATTAACACCAAAACTCGGGCACAGACACATGCAAACCTTGTTTTTCAGGATTAAATCTTTTTATTTTTTTCATAGTGCCCCAGAACGCATTTGAGAGGATAAACAATTGGCTCTACCCTTTTAAATATGCAGCTTTTCAGAATAAAAGCACTTGGCTATAATTGGCACAGGCCTTTGCTTTGCTGTAACTCACCTGTAGATTTAGTTTATTTTGAGACGCAAAAACAGTTTTAGATATTTTGTATTTGTGATAAATGAGTCATTTTTTTATCGTGGGGTAATTGGATAATTACTTTATTAAGAGGTCTATCTTTAGTTAATATTAGACCAGATCTAAACTATCAGAGGCTTGTGGATCTCCCATGTTCATATGTTCTATATCGGAAGGATGTATTAATTGTATGGGGGATAACTAACTAATAACCGATCAATCAATGCTGATTATCGGCAGTGATCTCTCACTGCGTGTGCTTCGTCACATCTTCATGATCTCATGATGTTTATGTGTTCGTCCTCTGAGATTCTTCTGTCAGAGCTGTGGAGCGGTGACACATGATGTTATGAAACAGATGGCATTACACACTCTCAGCCTCTCAGTGCACATTTCATAATGTTATTCATTTCACTGTGCAGTGTTGCTTCCTCAAACCACAGGGAGTGGTATAAACAGGTAGTAGGAGTGAGTGTGAAAGTAAAGGGAGGGAGGGCTCAATGTTATTGTCGGCTCTTTTAGATCAGTTAATGTGTGTAGGAAACTGGTATGGTGTAATGTTATTGACTGTCAACAAATTCAAAAATACATCAAATATGGGTCTCTGATTTTACTGTAGCTCTTGTAATTGAACATGCTTCACATTATCAAACTGATAAGGTGTCCAAACTCCCCAATTATTGTGTCTTTAATTGTTGCTAAAGGTCCTTTCAAAATGTCATAATTTTACCCTGAAAACATAACATGTCGTCGCTTTCATGAAATCTTGTTTTTCCAGGTTATTTCCAATGTTCTGCACGCATTCAGCGACCAGTTAATCATCTTTGTTGTCCACGGTCCCCCTCACCATCTGCGTGTTGTTGACAGCAGGCTCTTGACGGACGTTTCTGCCCAGCCAATCAGAGGCTGTCCTGCTCCTCCCCGCGGAAGCGGCGTCCAATTGCGTGCGCGGGGAGGCGGGGCTTGTGGCGAGAGGGCGGGAACAAGAGAGTGCGGCTCTGTCAGCCGCGCAGTCTGCGTCGGTCCGCGGCAGAAGAGTCACGGCGGTGAGCATGGTTCAATACATGGAGGAAAAGGGACAAATCACGGACTGAGATTGCCGAGTACTCCCACGGAGATTTGGACTGGATTTAAAAGCGCCACGGGCCTCTGATCCCAACCGAAGATATCACTGTTTTCTGGATAAAAACCGCAGAGAGGTTCCGGAAATTATTGTCACCCCGGACTAAAGAAAGACCCCGAAAGGGGCCTGAAAGCTACGCAGACGTGGGTTGAAGTTGAGCTTTTAGCGGCGCCGCGCGCAGTTTATATCCAGCGGGAAGTGCGGTTATAAAAGGTGTTATACAGGTTGTTATAACTGTAGCATAACGCGCAACCAGTGACGTATGTCTTTTTAATAACTACCGAGTCTGTTGACAGCGTTAGCTCCCGTGCTAACGGCTAAGCTAGTCGACTAGCTTGTTGTTCCCCGAAGAGCTTTCTCTTCTAAACGGGAACAAAAAGACTACAGCGGTGCGTTTTCCTTCTATAAAACACATCTCAGAACAGATATCTGCAAATAACATTTGCAAAAGTGGCGCGTAATAATCCCGTTGCCGGACAGTGAGCATGTTTTCCTCCCTTCAGAGACCTTGTGAGAGGCGTCCTGTCCGGATGTAGCTCCCGTCGCTCTTTGATATCTTCCACTCAGACATATATTCTCACATGTTGTGTTTTTATGGCTCAAGAAGGTGAATTAATTCTCACATTGTGGTTAAACCTGGTTTATAAACTGCGGCTCATCTGTTTGAAAGACGAGCACCAAGTTGTTCATTAAAAGTTACCCTCACTGAGCAAAACTATTATAATCTGACTTTTATCCATTCTGATGTTTTGTTTTTTCGGACCCACGTGTTTGTGACACAGCTTGTTTTTCATTAGGACCCCCACACACACACACACCTGTGAGTGGCCCTTCTTCGAAGGACTTTTCGAGCTGCTGGACTCTCCTTTAGACACGTTCATGGGCTAAAGACCCGGCAGAGATTTGGTTGAAGTGAGTGAGGGTCCCCCCCCCCTCGCCCCCCCCAACAGGCTCATGGGCGACGCCATGGTCAGCAAGGGCAGCAAGGGCAGCCCGGTGAAGAGCTACGACTACCTGCTCAAGTTCCTCCTGGTGGGCGACAGCGACGTGGGCAAAGGAGAGATCCTGGACAGCCTGCAGGACGGATCGGCCGAGTCCCCTTACGCGTACAGCAGTGGTGAGTCACGGTCCTGCTCTTATGATGATGATGAGGATGATGAGCTCCTTGTGTTATGTCATGCTCGCTGAACGTACTGGCTGTGCGTTCAGCGGCGTGGACAGTGGACACAAAGAGCTCTCTGAGGCTCACACTGGGGGGGCATTGTAGTCCAATCTTTGGGAATGTTGTCCGATTAAATATTCTGAACATATACAGACAGAACCATCGTCAGAGGAATCGACGATGGAAGGAAGACGAAGTCTCGGGGATTTTACAAACCAAATTATTAATTGTATAACTTCAGATAAATCACTTGGAGATATGGTTGTTACTTGCAGCTTATTCTAGGTGTTAGTGGCATTACTGACCGATCTGGAACCTGTGGGTGAGACCCTCAGACCCCCTCAGACCCCCTCAGACCCCCTCAGACCCCCATATACCCTCTCAGACCCTCTCAGACTCCCTCAGACCCTCTCAGACCCCCATAGACCCTCTCGGACTCTCTCAGACCCTCTCAGACCCTCTCAGACCCTCTCAGACCCCCTCAGACCCCCTCAGATCCTCTCAGATCCTCTCAGATCCCCTCAGATCCTCTGAGACCCCCTCAGATCCTCTCAGACCCTCTCAGATCCCCTCAGATCCTCTCAGACCCCCTCAGATCCTCTCAGACCCCCTCAGACCCTCTCAGACTCCCTCAGACCCTCTCAGAGAGGAAGATGTCCTGATGGCTGCGAGTGAGATCAGAAGCCGTGGAACATTAAATATGGAGCGGAGCAGAGCGACTGCAGACAGGAGCTTGTGATTGGTTCCCATCCCTCTGGACGGGGGAGCGGCTCGTGATTGGTCGGCTCCGTCCTCGGGCTCCGATTGGCTCCCAGCGATCGCGTTGCATTATTGATCAGACTTCAGCTCCCGCTGATCGGCCGGAGGACCTTCTGGGCCGTTTGAGATATTGAACCAACATTCTGCTCCCAGCTTATGATGGAGTTCAGAATATCGTTTATGCTTGGACCCGTTGCTTCCACAACGCGAGACATTCTAAGAAAAGTCGTGACGCTGAATCGACCGTATTAATAACGTGAAGCATGTGCTGCGTTTCTTTGTCGTGAACGAGATGAAGATCTGTGAGTTTGGGACGTCGTGTCAGAAACATCTCACGTGCAGCGGATCATAAACAGGGTGTCCGCGGGTCCTTAAAAAGTCTTAAAAAGTCTTAAATCGCTTTTCCTAAAAATAAGGCCTTAAAAAGTCTTAAATTGTCTTAAATTCAGATTGGCTTGGTCTTAAATTTTTTTGGTGTCATGTCACTGCGAATACGAGGCAATCTGTTCCGCCAGGTCTGTATGTTGCTCTGGTCGGCTCTGCGCTGCTGTGTCTCTGGTGTCACCAGGTCCACGCCCCTTAAAGGGGCTCCGGGTATTCGGCCCTATCAATCCCCGACAACGTTAAGCTTCGGCCATTCTTGACAACATGGGTAAATGCAAGTTCAATAATATATGGCTCGAAAAAAACGAGTATTTTTGGTTACGGTCGGTGCCTGGAAATGCTTATCAAGCGAGCTGCGTTATGTGTCGGAAGACTTTCCAACTCGGGACGATGGGGATCAGAGCGGTGGAATCGCACGTGAAAAGTAAGAAGCACAGCGACCACGCGAAGGCGCGCCAGCAGCCCGCCATTGCTAGCTTCTGCTCCACGGCTAGCATTGACGTGAACGCTTCAACGCTGGATGGAACCGTAGGAAATCCAGAGCCAACAGTAATGCCATCTGACCTCCGCGCAATGTGTGGCTCTACGCCAACACTACAAGCGGAGGTGATTTGGGTGCTGAGGACTGTGACAAGCCACCATTCATGCAGGTCTAATGACGGGATTGGAGAAGTATTTAAAGCAATGTTCCCAGATTCGAGCCTTGTACAGTCATTTACCTGCGGAAAAGACAAGACAACATACGTGGCTACATTTGGATTGGCGCCGTATATAAAAAAAGAGCTAATCACAGAAGTCCAGCAGTGCAGTGCGTTTGTCATTATGTTCGATGAGACATTGAACCAGACCACCAAGAACAAACAGCTGGACTTGCATGTGCGCTATTGGATAAATGACCACGTCCAGTCCAGATTTTTTGGAGCACAATTCATGGGCCATGCAACTGCTCAGGACCTACTTCAGCATTTCAAAGTAAGTCTGCCATTAATATATTAACTAACCTATTGTATATGTTTAGTGTATCATATAGGTAAGCTTTACTTATGTGTTAAGTGAATAACAGCTATGGACAGGGCACTACACGTTAATTAGACAAATTCAAATACAAAATTATTTAAAAACAGCCAAATTGAGTTTTAGAATGGTCGTTGAGTCTGATTTTACCTGTCAATATGTCTAAGTAGTATACACTATAGGCCAGGGGTGCTCACACTTTTTCAGCATGTGAGCTACTTATTATGTGATCAAGTCAAGGCGATCGACCGACGGGGGGGGGGGTGCTAGTGAGGGTACGCGCTCACCTGCCGCACGCGAGCAGAGTAGAGTTGTTGACTGGGGGGGGGGTCGGAGCTCTGCGGCGCACGAGACGGCGGGCAGAGGACTGTTAACGCGACACAAGAGACAGAAATTACGTGTTTCTGCTGTAATGTGGCGCTATAGAGAAAGTGACAGGGGGGCGGGACCATTTTTTAAAATGTCATGCGATCTACCATACTACGCCGCGATCGACTGGCAGGTCGCCGCGATCGACGTATTGAGCACCCCTGCTATAGGCTATAGGGATGGCTCACGTTGCATAATTTGTAAAATAGAATTAATTCATATTTATCCAGTCTGACATTAATCTGAAGTGCTGGTGTCATAAGAGATGTGCTGACTGTTTTATGGCTAATGTCTGCGGTTTTTTCTTTTTCTCAGGAGTGTGTGCAGCAGCTTGACCTAAGAAATATGATTTCTATCTCGATGGACGGACCAAACGTCAACTGGAAATTTTTGTCAATGCTCCAACAGGAACATGCAGAGGCATTTGGAAGTGCCCAGCTGATTGTGGTGGGGAGCTGTGGGCTTCACACACTCCACAATGCCTTCAAATGTGGCTTCAGTGTCTGGCAACTGGAGAAAGTGCTCAGGGCAATACATACACTCTTTCATAATTCCCCTGCTAGAAGAGAAGATTTCTGCACTTTGACCAAGACATCTGTGTTTCCCCTATCATTCTGTGGGCATCGCTGGATAGAAAACCTACCTGTCGTCGACAGGGCTATTGCATTATGGCCAATGATCGTGATGTATGTAGATGCAGTGACACAGAAAAAACTTCCAAGCCCGAGAACATCATCCTATGACACTCTTGCAGAGGCACGGAATGACCCTCTCATAATGGCCAAGTTGCACTTCTTCATGGCTGTCTCTAGGAGCTTCACCACCTTTCTGACTAAATATCAGACAGATGAGCCTGTGATGCCATTCATCAGTAAAGATCTGTCTGTTCTCATGAAGGTAATGTATAACATGCCATGGATGGATAAAGTGTATGCAATTTCAATTTGAATTCAACAACTCCTCTCCAAAACTTCTTAAAATGTGTATTGTTTTTTTTATATATGTTGTATTTTATATGTTCTCAGAGCCTGCTGAAGAGGTTCATCAAGGCAGAGATCGTTGATGACATCACTGCACTGCAAATGGTCAAACTGGACACAAATGCCAAGGAAGCAAGGGTTCACGTAAAGCATGTGGACATTGGGTTAGGAGCTGAAGCAATCCTAAAGGTAAAGGCAAAGGTGTTAAATGTCAAACAATGGTTACAGTACAAGAAATCAACATTTTATTTTTGCATAAAACTTTTAGTCAGTCTCACATGCCCTCCTCCCCTCTTCCTGTTAGGAACGCCAGAGTAGCCGCAACAGCAACTTAGGAGAGCTCAGTGTGTTGGTATTTAGGAAGGACTGCATGGACTGTTTGACTAACATTGTCAAGAAAATGCAAGACAAGAGCCCACTGAAGTACACCATTGTGAGGCAGATGGCATGTTTGGACCCACAGAACATGTTCTCAGACCCCGGCTTGTGCTGTGAGAGAATGAAAGGAGTGGTTCAGAGGTTTCTGCATGATCACCAGCTGTCAGGAGGCGTCTCTGCCGGTACTTACAATTAAGAAGTCTAGCAGAATGGACATTGTCACACTTAATGTGATTTTTGTAGTTTCTGTCTGAACTTTTTCATTACATTGATTGATTTTTTAATTATTTTGTGTTCATTTGTTTTACGACAGGTGATGTGATTGTCCAGCAATTTGGAAATTTCTTGTCTCTGGAGACAAAAAATGAATCATTCTCTTCTTTCCAACCCATGCAAACACGACTGGATGTTTTCTTGCATGGATTCCTCCATCAATCCTACCCTGAACTCTGGGCTTTCTCCAGGAAACTTCTGCTCCTCTCCCATGGCCAAGCAACGGTTGAGAGGGGCTTTTCTGTAAATAAGGAGATAGAAGCTGATAACATGAAGGAAGACACAGTGGTTGCTCAGAGGATGATCTGTGACTATGTCTCTGTCTGTGGGGGGGTTCTCAAAGTACCTCTGACAAAGGAGCTTATGGCAGCTGCAGCTTCAGCGAGGTCTCAGTATCGGCTACACCTGGAACAGGAAAAGAGAAAGCATGCGAGCACTGCACTAACAGAAAAGAGAAAAGTTGCAGAAGACTACCTTGAGCAGCTCAAAAAGAAGAAGAAGATACTGATTGAGGTAGCAAACAGCCTGGAAAAGGATGCAGACAAACTGGCAGAGCAAGCTGAGGGTAAATCAGGCACACTCATGGCCCAGCTAATCACCAAGTCCAACGTACTCAGAAAAAGATACAAAGAAAAAATCACAGAACTCAAAGAGGTTGAGAAAGATCTGGAGGATAAATCAGCAGAACTCAGGCATATGCCATAACATATCAGGCATGTTGTCCCTATTCCTTCCCTTCCTGCCTCTCTGTTTCACGTGGCCCGATGTTCAGTTGTGCTCTTGCACATTGTTATAAATTGGTACATACACTCTTTTGGGAAGGCTAACTCAAGTGCTGAGTTAGTGTTTTGTTTATTATTATTATGATGTTGAGGAAAAATATGTATTCATACAGTATGTATGTAAAAAGTCTTAAATTTTACACACACACACTTATTCCCACACACCTCCACAAACAGTTTTACACACTCTGCTGTATAATCTCTGTCCATGATGAGTCCTCCACAAACGGCAACCTATCCATCTAGGTTTCTCTCTGTCACACATACATACACACACATTCTGTTAAAATGTTTTTGCCTTTTAAAAGCAGCTAAAATGGTCATTTATTTATTTTATTTATTTATTTTTTCAAAAGGAACTATTTTTTATGTTGTTAAAAGCAATTTGTTCATGGGACCTAAATGTTTTGAAAATATTGTATGAATAAATATAATTTAGGACAGCAATGACTTTTGTGTTATCCTTTCGCATTACATTTTGAATAGACATCAGTGTGTTTACTTGGAAAGATTACTGTATATTTCCTTTTGGTTTGTATTTCCATCATACGTTTGGTCTTAAATTTTATTTTGACGTGGTCTTAAAAAGTCTTAAAAAGTCTTAAATTTTACTTGTTAATTCCTGCAGACACCCTGATAAAACCCGTTTCAGTGGCGGCTTTGAATCTCGAATCGGCAGTAAAGGAAAAAAAGGAACAAATAAATCTCAGAGATGATCGCCGATCATGCTGCCGATGCCAATAGATGATCTTTGATCACTAATAATAGCAAAAAAACAGTATTTTACCACACCCTGAAACATCTTTCTGGCAGCTCTGAAGTCGACGTAAACCACAAACCATGATATTCATTATTCTGGTGTCCTGGTTATCGTCAGTCAAACGTTTCTATTTATATTTTTCTCCACCACGAACTTCTCCTGTGAAGCGTTCCTGCAGATGAACTCGAGCCGCCGCCCTCACGGGCCGAATGGAGCCGGGATACTAAAGGCTACTGAGCGTCTCGTTTTGTTAATGAGGTCCCGCCCCTTACAGTCAGGGTCCGTACGCTCATGGAAAACCTGGAAAAGTCCTGGAAAAAACTTAAATCATAAAAGTTTTGGAAAGTCATGGACATTTTGTTGTCATCACATGTTCATTTACGCCGAGTTTGAAATAATTTACATGTTTTTTTAAAGAAAGACGCTCAAAATATAAGCCGGCGTACGCTTTCGATACGCAACGTGTTCTACATTCATGTTTATACCGAGATTTCAGTTTCTTCATGGACATTTTGTTTAACGCCCTGGAAACCATCGGTCAGCATGTGTGAGAACCCTGGACAGTGGCTGGAGGGAGGTGGACGAGTGACACACACACACACACACACACTGACTGCTCCTCAGGTGACCTTCATAGTCTGGTTTTATCGACATGTTACAATTCTGGATTATTTTGATATATAATCTGCTCACAGAGCTGTGAGTCACGCAGGTTCTGAACCTCTGAATGCCTCGCGCGGCTCCGAGTGCATCCAAACAACAACAACAACAACAACAACAAAGGAAGCCGGGTCCCAGAATAGCAGCGTCAGCATGAAGCCGTCAGAGGCATCGGAGGAGCGATGGCACTTTACGCCAAGATGTTGATCATTTGGTTATCGGCAGCTGTGGAGGAACCGGAGAGCATCTGTGTTCACATGTTTCATGTGAAGGATTCCTTCCTGTTTATAACATAACAACACGGCCGATCAGCAGAAAACAAACCTCTGGTTGTATAGAAGTCTATGCTGCATTATCTCTCCTGACCACCAGGGGGCGACTCCTCTGGTTGTATAGAAGTATATGCTTCATGTGTTAAAGCTGCATTCTCTCTCCTGACCACCAGGGGGCGACTCCTCTGGTTGTATAGAAGTCTATGCTTCATGTGTTAAAGCTGCATTATCTCTCCTGACCACCAGGGGGCGACTCCTCTGGTTGTATAGAAGTCTATGCTTCATGTGTTAAAGCTGCATTATCTCTCCAACAGTAAAACTTTGTGTTTACTTCTATATTTTAAGTGCCTTGTCACTTCCTGTGGAGACGCCATGTTGTTTCCCCTGATCGTGATGTTAGCATTTAGCTCAAAGCGCTAGTTATTCTTTGATCTCAAAGTTCGGCTCCTTCACCAGAAATAAGAATTCAAGTGTAAACTTTTCTAATGCAGCAACGTGGAAATGAAAGAGGGATTAAAGTCCCAGTAAATAAAGAACAGAAGAGAATTAGATTTAGAGATGAATCATAGATATCGATGACGTCAGATCAGAATATATATATATGTGTGTATATATATATATATATATATAGAAGTTTCAGAGCGAGACAGAAACACGTCGCTTGTATGTGGAAGTCGATCGCAGTTCTGTGCACTGCATTGTGGGTAAACATGTCCACTTTTATTCAATGTAGGTGTCTTTAAGCCCGACGTGTTTGTGATGCATCATAACCCTGTCTCTCTCTCTCTCTCTCTCTCTCTCTTTTCTTTCTCTCTCTCTCTCTCTCTCCCCCCCTCCCTCCCTCCCCCCCCTCATTGTCCAGGTATTGACTATAAAACCACCACCATCCTTCTGGACGGGAGGAGAGTGAAGCTGGAGCTCTGGTACACACCTACACACACACACCTCCACACACACCTATTCACACACACCTACACACACACCTATTAGTATTCACACACACAAACACTGGTTTTCGATGCCGCAGCACAGAGTAGAGAAGTTTCTAAAATAAGATTTTAACTATTAAACACAGATCTGCTCTTCCTCTCTCTGACTCTTCTTCATCTCTCCTCTCTCTGGCTCTTCTTCGCCCCCCTCTCCTCTTCCTCTCTCTCCCTCCCTCTCTCTCCCTATCCCTCTCTCTCTCCACAGGGACACGTCCGGTCAGGGGAGGTTCTGCACCATCTTCCGCTCGTACTCCCGTGGCGCTCAGGTGAGACCCGATCCACTACCACAGCCGGTCCTGGTCCTGGTCCCGGTCCCGGTCCTGGTCCTGTTGAGCCCGTTGACGTTGTGTGTGTGTCCTCAGGGGATCCTGCTGGTCTATGACATCACCAACCGCTGGTCGTTTGACGGGATCGACCGCTGGATCCGAGAGATCGACGAGGTGAGCGCTCCGACGTCCTGAAGATGTGTTTGAATATTTAAAATAGATTTAACAATTAAACAATCGTCTTAAAAATAAGTGGAAAATATCAATAAAATATGTGAAAAAAGTTATTTGAGAAATATCACAAAAATGTTTCTAAAAACATCCCAAAGTTTGTTAAAGTAAAAATAAAAATTGTGATAAATTTCCCCCTAAAAAATAAAAGATGTGTTTTTATTCTGTTATTATTCAGTTTATTCATTAATGTCTGCAGGACTGGTCGTCTGTGTGAACGAGGCATCGCTCTGTTTAATATTCCTGATTTATTTCCCAGCATGCCCCTGGCGTGCCCCGGATCCTGGTCGGGAACCGCCTGCACCTGGCCTTCAAGCGGCAGGTCCCCACGGAGCAGGCGAGGGCGTACGCCGAGAAGAACGGCATGACCTTCTTCGAGGTCAGCCCGCTGTGCAACTTCAACGTCATCGAGTCGTTCACCGAGCTGTCGCGCATCGTGCTCATGCGGCACGGCATGGAGAAGTTCTGGAAGCCCAACAGAGGTGGGTGGCGGCCTGTTTGGTGGGCGGCGGCCTGTTTGGTGGGCGGCGGCCTCCGACTGCTGGAGGTCGCATCCTGTTTGGAGGAAGCAGCTTGATTTATTACCAGTGAAGGGCGATTCATGCCTAAATATTTGTTTTAAATATATTTTCAAATTATATTAAATATATATATATTTTGAAAATATATATTTTCAAATTTGATTTTTCAAATTTGATTTTAATAATATGATTTAAAAATAATTCTAAGAAAATATTTTTTACATATGCAAAAAATACAAATTGGTGAAAAATGTCAAATTATTTGAGAAATATCTTTAAAAATTGTAAAATTCTCAATAAAATGGGTGACGGATATATTTGATTAAATAATTGGAAGAAAAATGCCGGAAAACTATCCTAAAGATTTTTTTATTTATATACAAATTATATTTAAAAATTATATTTTAATAATATAATTAATACAAAAATAAAATCATTTTTTAAATATATATTTAAAAATATCAGTAAAATATGTAAAAAACACAAATAAGTGAAAAATGTCAAGAAAATATTTGAGAAATATCAACATTTTGTAAAATTCTAAATAAAAATGGGTGAAGGATATATTTGTTTAAATATTTGGAAGAAAAATAGCCTAAATATTTTTGGGATATTTAAAAAATATAGATTTAAATTAGATTAAAAAATATATATATATTTGAAAAATATATATATATTTGAAAAATATCAATAACATCTGTGAATGAAAAATGATATCTGCTCCTCCTCCATCCCATAATATCTGCTCCTCCTCCTCCATCCCATAATGTCTGCTCCTCCTCCATCCCATAATGTCTCCTCCTCCTCCTCCATCCCATAATGTCTGCTCCTCCTCCTCCATCCCATAATGTCTGCTCCTCCTCCTCCTCCTCCATCCCATAATATCTGCTCCTCCTCCTCCTCCATCCCATAATGTCTGCTCCTCCTCCATCCCATAATGTCTGCTCCTCCTCCTCCATCCCATAATGTCTGCTCCTCCTCCTCCTCCATCCCATAATATCTGCTCCTCCTCCTCCTCCATCCCATAATATCTGCTCCTCCTCCTCCATCCCATAATATCTGCTCCTCCATCATCCCATAATGTCTGCTCCTCCTCCATCCCATAATGTCTGCTCTTCCTCCTCCATCCCATAATATCTGCTCCTCCTCCTCCATCCCATAATGTCTGCTCCTCCTCCATCCCATAATGTCTCCTCCTCCTCCTCCATCCCATAATGTCTGCTCCTCCTCCTCCATCCCATAATGTCTGCTCCTCCTCCATCCCATAATGTCTGCTCCTCCTCCTCCATCCCATAATATCTGCTCCTCCTCCTCCATCCCATAATGTCTGCTCCTCCTCCATCCCATAATGTCTGCTCCTCCTCCTCCATCCCATAATGTCTGCTCCTCCTCCTCCTCCATCCCATAATGTCTGCTCCTCCTCCTCCATCCCATAATATCTGCTCCTCCTCCATCCCATAATGTCTCCTCCTCCTCCTCCTCCATCCCATAATGTCTGCTCCTCCTCCTCCATCCCATAATGTCTGCTCCTCCTCCTCCATCCCATAATGTCTGCTCCTCCTCCTCCATCCCATAATGTCTGCTCCTCCTCCTCCATCCCATAATGTCTGCTCCTCCTCCTCCATCCCATAATATCTGCTCCTCCTCCATCCCATAATGTCTGCTCCTCCTCCTCCATCCCATAATGTCTGCTCCTCCTCCTCCATCCCATAATGTCTGCTCCTCCTCCTCCTCCATCCCATAATGTCTGCTCCTCCTCCTCCATCCCATAATGTCTGCTCCTCCTCCATCCCATAATGTCTGCTCCTCCTCCTCCATCCCATAATATCTGCTCCTCCTCCATCCCATAATGTGTGCTCCTCCTCCTCCATCCCATAATGTCTGCTCCTCCTCCATCCCATAATGTCTGCTCCTCCTCCTCCTCCATCCCATAATGTCTGCTCCTCCTCCTCCATCCCATAATGTGTGCTCCTCCTCCAGTGTTCAGCCTGCAGGACCTGTGCTGCCGGGCCATCGTGTCGTGCACGCCGGTCCACCTCATCGACAAGCTGCCGCTGCCGGTGGCCATCAAGTCCCACCTGCGCTCCTTCTCCATGGCCAACGGCATGAACGCCGTCATGATGCACGGCCGCTCCTATTCGCTGGCCAGCCCGGTGGGCGGAGCCAAGGGCAACAGCCTCAAGAGGTCCAAGTCCATCCGGCTGCCGCGCAGCCCGCCGCAGAACTGCACCCGCAACAACTGTAAGATCTCCTAATTAACAGGCGAGGAGGAGGAGGAGGAGGAGGAGGAGGAGGAGGAGGACATCCCCCAACCTGAAGAGCGGGAATGACGGATGAAGGGATGAAAGGACAGGAAGTTCTTCCTTCTGCCCGATGTCGAGCGAGAGAACGAGAGAACGAGAGAGCGAGAGAACCAGAGAGCGAGAGAACGAGAGAACGAGAGTTCAACGACCGTCCAGAAATCTACACGCCTCGTGTCCTCCAGACCACTTCTTCCCTTGCTTCCTTCCTTTCCTTACTTCTCTCCCTTCCTTTCTTTTCTTCCTTCGTTATTCCTTTCCTTCCTTCTCTTCTTTTTCTTCCTTCGTTACTTCTTCCCTCCCTTACTTCATTTTCCATTCCCTCTCTTCCTTTCCTTCCTTCATTCCTTTCTTTCTCTCCCTCCTTTCCTCCCTTCCTTTCCTTCCTTCCTCCATTCCACTTTTTCTTTTTTCTACATCTTCACATCTCTTCTTAACTTTCTGTTTTGATGCCAACGAGCTCCTGTTGTTGTTATTATTGTTGTTGTTATGAGTGTTGATCACTCGTTGAAGGGAAATGTTGGCAACAAGCCGAGTGCTGGTGTTGGTGGACCGGGTCTCGGGGGAGGTCTTCGTGGTGGACCGGGTCTCGGGGGAGGTCTTCGTCCTGGACCGGGTCTCGGGGGAGGTCTTCGTCCTGGACCGGGTCTCGAGGGAGGTCTTCGTCCTGGACCGGGTCTCGAGGGAGGTCTTCGTGGTGGACCGGGTCTCGGGGGAGGTCTTCGTCCTGGACCGGGTCTCGGGGGAGGTCTTCGTGGTGGACCGGGTCTCGGGGGAGGTCTTCGTGGTGGACCGGGTCTCGGGAGTCCGGACCTGATCAGTTTTTTCTTATTTCTTCGTGATCCAGTTCACCTGCAGGAAAACACCAAACATGAATATTTGATCTCCGTGCTTTTCGTTGCCTGTTGCCATGGAAACCACTCTGCCGCCGTCCCTCTGGCTTTATTTATATCTCGATGCCAGTGAACCTTTTTAAAAGAACATGTGTTGTTTTTTTACCCCCGGTGCTTCTGGGAGTTGTAGTCCAGAGACCAGACGGACGTGTCACCCGAGGGTGCTCCGGTCCCTCCGTATCATCACCTAATAATCACTCCTCATGGAGGATGACATCATACCTTCACGAAGCACGTGACGCGTTTTCAGCTCCAGAAGTCACATTTTAAAAGTCTTTTTAATGACGTCATGGTGGGGACTACTTTCGGCGGCGGAGTGATATCCCGACGCACGGTGGTGAGAGGGATCGAGTCATTATGACCGTCTGTCGAGGCGGGACTTGTAGAAAGCATGAGGACGCCGTCTTTGTGTGAAATAATAAACGTGAGTCATCAAGATGATGAACGGCCATCGTGTTCTCGCGCTGCGTTCAGGGCCCGTGGGAAACGGCAGCTACGAGTCGAGAATGTTAATTTTCGCTCCGACGTGTCAGCGACTCGTCGACTCGTTTCTTTTTAACACCAAACCGCTCCAACTGGAGCCCTCCTCTTCCTCCTCCTTCTCTTCTTCCTCCTCCTTCTCTTCCTCCTCCTCCTCCTCCTCTTCTCTGATCTGCACGCCGTCCCATGATTCATAGCTGCTGAATAATAGATCTGTGGCGCTCTTTCCTCCCGCGCTCGGCTCTCTTGTCTTCCTCCTCTTCGTCGTCTCTCTTCTTCATCTCGTCTGCTGCTCCTTTTGTTTGACTTTATTTATTTGAGCTTTTTTCTCTCCGGGTGTTTCCACAATCAGATCATTATGACGGCGTATTATTATTATTATTTTATGATTCGTTTCTTAACAACACAAATATGTTTTTTTAAGTTTATTTTTCTAATAATTTGTAACTTTAGTTCAAAAAATATTTGAAATTTTTTTTAACTTAAATTTCAGCAACAACAAAATCTAAATTTGTTTGAAATTTTTTGCATAAATCTGTGGGGTCTTTTTCTTTAAATATTAGGTTTTAAATGTGAGATTTTCTTCCTCTGTGACCTCCCAGCTCTAATATCTTTATTTTTGAACCCACGGTTTCATCCCATTTAATACAAATGATTTGTTCTATAATAAAAATAATAATGAGTCAGTATATCATCATCTAATAAAAGGTTAAAACGTGTAGAAACACTTATAAAATGAAGTGTTTTATTGTTATTGTTCTTCGGGCATTTCGGAGACGTCTATGTAAACATACTCTTCATGGCTCCTTGATTTGGTTTTATGAGATAATAATCCGTTTAATTTGTTTTTTTTTGGCGTGTTGAGTTTGTGTGGCTCGTTTCCCTCGGTGCCGGTCGTGTGGAGGATCTTTGACTCGAGCTTGTTGCCAAGATTTGACAAAATAAGTCTTTTAGTTGTTGTTGATTTTAGTAACCCTCAGGGCTGAACAGGCGGTCATCGTGTTGCTCCGCCTCCATGTCTCACTTCCACACTTCCTTCTGGTTTCCTTTGGAACGACTTCCTCCGTGTTCGTTTCCATTTTGGACGATTTTCCTATTTTCTTTTGTTATTTTTAAAGGTGTAAATGTTTCGAGGACCGTGGGAGATTCAGGGACGCCTCTGATGTCGTGGAAGTATTTGTATAAAGAAGCAGAATGTTGTGATTATAATGACGACTTAAGACACGCACAAAAATACACAAAACACACACTTGTAAAACACTATTCTGGTTTTTGGCTGCTGAGTAATCTGAAGCGAGTGAATGTGTGTGTGTGTGTGTGTGAGTGAGTGTGTGTGAATGTTCTTCAAACGCAAGCTTTTTCTTTCTTTTTTTAAATTATTGATTGTACAGTTTTAAGTCAAAAGTTATGAAGAGATGCGATTTTTTCACAATAAAACGTTGAATGTTGAAGTCACGTGATTATTCTCTTGTCTTTCTGTTGAAATGAGTTCGGTGTCGTTTCTTTGGGAGACGCTGCCGCCTACTGGTCGGTGCTGAGATCAGCTCAGAAATCATCTTATATACAGGACTGTCTCAGAAAATTAGAATATTGTGATAAAGTTATTTAGTTTCTGTAATGCAATTAAAAAAACAAAAATGTCATGCATTCTGGATTCATTACAAATCAACTGAAATATTGCAAGCCTTTTATTCTTTTAATATTGCTGATTATGGCTTACAGCTTAAGAAAACTCTAAAATCCTATCTCATAAAATTAGAATATTTCCTCAGACCAAGTAAAAAAAAAAAAATTATAACAGCAAAACAAAATCAAACATTTGAAAATGTCCATTCATGCACTCAGTACTTGGTTGGGAATCCTTTTGCACAGATTACTGCATCAATGTGGCGTGGCATGGAGGCAATCAGCCTGTGGCATTGCTGAGGGTTTATGGATGCCCAGGATGCTTCAATAGCAACCTTTAGCTCATTTGCATTGTTGGGTCTGGTGTCTTTCAGCTTCTTCTTCATAATACCGCACAAATTCTCTATGGGGTTCAGGTCAGGGGAATTGGCAGGCCAATCGAGGACAGTAATGCCATGGTCAGTACACCAGTTACTGGTGGTTTTGGCACTGGGCAGGTGCCAGATCATGCTGGAAAATGAAATCCTCATCTCCATAGAGCTTTTCAGCAGACGGAAGCATGTAGTGCTCTAAAATCTCTTGGTACACAGCTGCATTTACTCTGGACTTGATGAAACACAGTGGACCAACACCAGCAGCTGACATGGCTCCCCAAACCATCACTGACTGTGGGAACTTCACACTGGATTTCAAGCAACTTGGATTTTGCGCCTCCAGCCTTTCTCCAGACTCTGGCGCCTTGACTTCCAAATGAAATACAACACTTGCTTTCGTCTGAAAAGAGGACTTTGGACCACTCTGCAACTGTCCAGTGCAGTAATCCGTGCAAAAGGATTCCCAACCAAGTACTGAGTGCATTAATGGACATTTTCAAATGTTTGATTTTGTTTTGCTGTTATAATTTTTTTTTTTTACTTGGTCTGAGGAAATATTCTAATTTTATGAGATAGGATTTTAGAGTTTTCTTAAGCTGTAAGCCATAATCAGCAATATTAAAAGAATAAAAGGCTTGCAATATTTCAGTTGATTTGTAATGAATCCAGAATGCATGACATTTTTGTTTTTTTAATTGCATTACAGAAAATAAAGAACTTTATCACAATATTCTAATTTTCTGAGACAGTCCTGTATATATATATATATATAATGTATATATATTAGGGCTGTGAAACGATTAACATTTTTAATCGGGTTAATCACAGGTTTTTGTGGATTAATCATGATTAATCACATATTACCGATATTCTCGGTATATTTTGTGAGAACATAGAGATTTATGACAAAAGACGGATAAATACATTTATACATTCTTCTATACAATGGTGCTGCAACTCAGCAGTTATTTAGCAGTTTTCTTCCATATGGAACTTTAATACATCTTCATCCTAAACAGAATGTTTAACCCTCCTGTTACCTTTCGGGTCAATTTGACCCCATTCAATGTTTAATGTCGGTGTTCTTTGGGGTCAATTTGACCCCAGGCTGTTTTTCACTGTGTCAAACTTATAAGAAATATCAACTTTTTTATATATTTAATGGGCTATTTAGGTAGTCAACAAACAAACATAAAGTACCTCACACTTAAACTTGGGAAGCAATATTAATTCTAATAATTTTCTGGAGGTTTTAATTGCTGGGGTCAAATTGACCCCGAGGGTAAAATATGTTAGTAAATGTAAAGGTAACAGGAGGGTTAAACAGAACATTTGTCTCTTGTTTGTCAACCATTAACTCCACCATGATACAATCTAAAGGCCTCTAGTCTTCCTCTAGCAGCTGCTGAGGCAAACTGACTGTGTGGGTTTTCTTCATGAACTGGGCCGTGATGAAAGGGACGGCGGGGACACCGCTGCAAAGCTGAAACCTCACCGGCCCGGACAGGTGGACAGATTGACAAGTGACTTTTTTTTTGCTCGGTCCCGATGCGCGCGCACGGAGCTCTGTGACGAGCGAGACGGAGATCGATAAGTGTTAACGCAACGCGAAGAGACAGAAATGACATGCTGCTGTGGAGATACGATCAACAACAGACGTTTAGTTTAATAAAAGAACAAAGACGTGCTCTAGAGAACATGTCAGGGCCCAGACCCCCCAGACCTACCGCCTGCAGCCGGTGCCGCGCCGCCGTCGCCTTCGCGTCGCCCTTCTCCTGCAGCCCGCTCCTCCGCGGCTGCCCGCCGGCTGCGTGGAGCCCCGCGGCGGCTCGCTCCTCTCTCTTCTCCCGGCTGCGGGCGCCTCCGTCCCCGCCGGCGGAGTCCAGGCTGCTGAAGTTCCACACGATGAGAGTCTGGACCAGCAGCACGGCCAGGGCGGCGATCAGCAGGGCGGACTTGGAGCGCCGGGCCAGCCTGCGGGCGCACGGGGTACCGTTCATCTTCCTCCTCCTCCTCCTCCTCCCTCCGGCTCAAGCTGAGAGCCCCATCCGCTAAACGCCGACAGCGGGGTGTGAATGCTCCCCGACGCCGCCTGAGAGGGGCTACTGGCAGGCACAGAGGAGGGAGGAGGGAGGAGAGAGGGAGGAGGGAGGAGGGAGGGAATTTGGCAAAGGCTTGAAATGAGGAGAGGTGTGGAGGAGGCCCCCGTGTGGCCGTTCAACAGCTTAACAGTTGGAAGCGTTCATGTCATTTAGAGCAAATGACGTCATTGTACATCCCATAAACAGCCAACAACTAATACAAACAACTATATTAATTATAATACAAATAATGTTTCTATACAACTTTTACGCAGAGTTATAGAATAAACTAAAATATGATTTCAACATGAAAACATTTTTTTTGGAAAATCTATTTTTATTCATCTTCCTGTTCCTCAACTGAGGTATACAGTGTGTGTGTGTGCAGGGATGGATTAACCAACGGGCCTACCGGGCCCAGGCCCAGGGGCCCATGAGCTCAGGGGGCCCCTGGGCCTGAGCCTCCGCGCGTGACGTCGCTGTGATTACCTTCGCATTGAAAATGCCGGAAGGTTATGTTTTGATCGCCGTGTATTTATTTATTTATTTGTATGCGTGTTATTCGCAAAACTCAAAAAGTATTTAACCGAATTGCATGAAATTTGGTGGGATGATTGTTTATTATCCGGGGACCAGTTGATTAGATTTTGGGATCGATCGGGTCAAAGGTCAAGGTCAAAGGTCATGAACAGGTCAAAATCTTTCGCAGAACTCAAAACGTATTGAACCGAATCGCATGCAATTTGGTGGGATGATTGTTTATTATCCGGGGACCAGTTGATTAGATTTTGGGATCGATCGGGTCAAAGGTCAAGGTCAAAGGTCATGAACAGGTATAATCTTCTTGAATCACATGGAATTTGGTGGGATGATTGGTTATTATCCGGGGACCATTTGATTAGATTTTGGGATCAATCGGGTCAAAGGTCAAGGTCATGGAAAGGTCAAACTCTTTTTTTACCATAGCACGATACATTTTTGTCCAATTGGCATGCAACTAATGCCAAAATGTTCATAATTCAATGCCCAATCTTGTGATATGCGAAGGTATGCGCTCTACCGAGTGCCCGTTCTAGTTAACATTGTATTGATATGAATATGATGATATGACACGATGCGCCGTATGCCGGTATATGCTAGGCTTAAGTCATTCATGTCAGTAACAGGGCCCCAATAGTCCTACTGAGGGATGGATTACCGAACGAGCCTACCAGCACCAGGGGCCCATGAGCTCAGGGGGCCCCTAAGCCAGAGCCTCTGCGTGAAGTAGCTGTTATTAACTTTGTATTGATATGATGATATGACACGATTTCAATTCAATTCAGTTTATTTGTATAGCCCAATTTCACAAATTACAAATTTGTCTCGGAGTGCTTTACAATCTGTACACATAGACATCCCTGCCCCAAAACCTCACATCGGACCAGGAAAAACTCCCAAATAACCCTTCAGGGGGAAAAAAAGGGAAGAAACCTGCAGGAGAGCAACAGAGGAGGATCCCTCTCCAGGATGGACAGAACAATAGATGTAATGTGTACAGAAGGACAGATTTAGAGTTAAAATACATTCAATGAATATGACAGAGTGGATGAATAGTTCATAGTAGGCATATTCCACGATGGAGACCTCCACGATCCATCAGGCAGATGGCGGTGGGAGGAGAGGGCGGAGTCTCAACAGTAGGCGGAGTCTCAACAGGACAGTGGCGTAGTCAGGAGCAGGAATTCCACGACCCAGACCTCGATGATCCATCAGGCAGATAGGATCTATGTCGTCTCATAGGGTCCGATGACCCCATGAGACGTGAAGTCAAAAGGACTCCGCATCTCATACAGAGTTAGTAACGTGTGATTGAGAGATGAAAATTCATCCTTAAGGAGAGAGAAAGAGGAGATAGGTACTCAGTGCATCCTAAACGTCCCCTGCAGCTATAAGCCTATAGCAGCATATCAAGGGGCTGGACCAGGTGAACCTGATTCAGCCCTAACTATAAGCTCTGTCAAAGAGGAAGGTCTTAAGTCTACTCTTAAACGAGGTGACTGTGTCTGCCTCCCGGACTGAAATTGGAAGCTGGTTCCATAGAAGAGGAGCTTGATAACTAAAGGCTCTGGCTCCCATTCTACTTTTTAAGACTCTAGGAACTACAAGTAGTCCCGCATTTAGTGAGCGTAGCTCTCTAGTGGGGCAATATGGTACTACAAGCTCCTTAAGATATGATGGAGCATCACCAATCAAGGCTTTGTAGGTTAAGAGAAGAATTTTAAAAGTGATTCTTGATTTTACTGGGAGCCAGTGCAGAGCAGCTAGTGCAGGAGTGATGTGATCTCTTTTCTTAGTTTTAGTGAGAACACGAGCTGCAGCATTCTGGATCAACTGGAGGGACCTAAGAGATTTATTAGAGCAGCCTGCTAATAAGGAGTTGCAGTAATCCAGTCTCAAGTAACGAACGTGAACCAATTTTTCTGCATCTTTTGAGACAAGATGTGCCTGATTTTTGAAATATTACGAGATGAAAGAATGCAGTCCTTGAGATGTGCTTTACGTGGGAGTTAAAGGACAAGTCCCGATCAAAGATAACGCCAAGATTCTTTACAGTGGTGTTGGATGCCAGGGCAATGCCGTCTACAGAATCCACATCACCAGATAATTGATCTCTGAGGTGCTCAGGGCCGATTAAAATTACTTCAGGTTTTGTCTGAGTTTAACATCAAGAAATTGCAGGTCATCCATGTTTTTATGTCTTTAAGACATGCTTGAATTTTACCGAGTTGGTTGCTCTCCTCTGGTTTTATCGATAAATATAGTTGAGTATCATCTGCATAACAATGAAAGTTTATGGAGTGTTTCCTGATAATATTGCCCAAAGGAAGCATGTATAAGGTAAATAAAATTGGTCCAAGCACAGAACCTTGTGGAACTCCGTGATTAACGTTGGTGGTTATCGAGGCGTCATCGTTTACAAATACAAACTGAGATCGATCTGATAAATAGGATTTAAACCAAATTAGTGCCGTGCCTGAAATGCCAATCGACTGCTCCAGTCTCTGTAACAGGATGTCATGGTCAATGGTGTCGAATGCAGCACTAAGGTCTAACAAGACCAGGACAGAGAGGAGTCCTCTATCAGCACTAAGGTCTAACAGGACCAGTACAGAGATGAGTCCTTTATCTGCTGCCATTAAGAGGTCATTTGTAATTTTCACCAGTGCTGTCTCGGTGCTGTGGTGTTTTCTAAATCCTGATTGAAATTTCTCAAATAAACTATTATGATGTAGAAAGTCGCACAACTGATTTGCGACCACTTTCTCAAGGATCTTGGAGAGGAAGGGGAGGTTAGAGATCGGTCTGTAGTTAGCCAACACCTCTGGATCCAGAGTGGGCTTCTTCAGGAGAGGTTTAATAACAGCCACCTTGAAGGAGTGTGGTACGTGGCCTGTTAGCAGAGACACATTGATAATATCTAATAGAGAGCCGCCAATTAAAGGCAAAACGTCTTTAAGCAGCCTCGTCGGGATGGGGTCCAAGAGACAGGTAGACGTGTTCGAAGTAGAAACCGTTGAAGATAATTGGTCACGGTTGATGGGAGAAAAGCCCTAGCCGGTATATGCCATAGCCGGTATATGCTAGGCTTAAGTCATTCATGTCATGGTCATATAATTGGCGTTATGTTGTCTGCTCAGCTCCGGTATCGTTGTTCCATACGGACTGTTTTGTTAGCGATGTTTTAAAAAATATATATACAGGACTGTCTCAGAAAATTAGAATATTGTGATAAAGTTCTTTATTTTCTGTAATGCAATTAAAAAAACAAAAATGTCATGCATTCTGGATTCATTACAAATCAACTGAAATATTGCAAGCCTTTTATTCTTTTAATATTGCTGATTATGGCTTACAGCTTAAGAAAACTCTAAAATCCTATCTCATAAAATTTGAATATTTCCTCAGACCAAGTAAAAAAAAGATTTATAACAGCTGAGTGTTTGTCAAGGCTCAGGAAACCCTTGCAGGTGTTTCCAGTTAATTAGACAATTCAAGTGATTTGTTTAATACCCTACTAGTATACTTTTTCATGATATTCTAATATTTAGAGATAGGATATTTGAGTTTTCTTAAGCTGTAAGCCATAATCAGCAATATTAAAAGAATAAAAGGCTTGCAATATTTCAGTTGATTTGTAATGAATCCAGAATGCATAACATTTTTGTTTCTTTAATTGCATTACAGAAAATAAAGAACTTCATCACAATATTCTAATTTTCTGAGACAGTCCTGTATATTTAAATTATTATTATTATTTATTTATTTTACTTTTTAAAACTTTTTTTTGCGGGTGGGGGGGGGGGGCCCTTGACACGTCCAGGCCCAGGGGCCCGTGGTTTCTTAATCCGTCCATGTGTGTGTGTGTGTGTGGGGGGGGGGGGGGGGGGGGTTGTATATATGTTAACAAAAAGAGTTTAAAAAACAATAGAAATATCGATTGAAGGACATGTTTACTGTACCTGTCAATATTTCCAAATAAAAAATATCTTTAAAAAAATATATATATATCTTTTCAAAACGTGCAAATGTTATATAACATAGATTTAGACGTCAGTGTGGAAAAACAATATCAGTTAAATGTGAATAATTGATGAATGTCAAATTAATACTTGAGCAGTGGACAATGAAATGAGCTATGAGGATGATTTAATGTGGAAAACACACACACAGACACACACACACACACACACACACACACACACACAGACACACACACATAGACACACACAGACACACACACAGACACACACACACACACACACACACACAGACACACAGACACACACACAGACACACACAGACACACACACACAGACACACACACACACACACAGACACACAGACACACAGACACACACACACACACACACACAGACACACACACAGACACACACAGACACACACACAGACACACAGACACACACACAGACAGACACACAGACACACACAGACACACACAGACACAAACAGACACACACACACACAGACACACACACACACACACACACACAGACACACACACACACACAGACACACACAGACACACACACACACACACACACACACACAGACACACACACAGACACACACACACACACACACAGACACACACAGACACACTCACTGCTCCACCAGATTAATCTGATTTCATGCAAATTGCAGAAATCTAATTGAATGAAAATCAAAAATTAGAAATGATTTCTTCCCCTTTTCACTCTTTTTAACCCTCAACTCCTCCTCACATTTTTATATCACCCCGAAAAAATTACAAATCAATAAACAACATTCTCAATTTCAATAAAGTGATTTTGAAGTATTAAATGACTTGGTCACTTTTTAAATCATGACATTTGACTATAACTCAGTTTTGTCAACAGAAATAAAGTGATGACGTCATGACAGATTCAACAAAACGACTTAGTCACCCTGGTGGTCAGGAGAGAGAATGCAGCTTGAACACATGAAGCATGGACTTCTATACAACCAGAGGAGCCGCCCCCTGGTGGTCAGGAGAGATAATGCAGCTTTAACACATGAAGCATAGACTTCTATACAACCAGAGGAGTCGCCCCCTGGTGGTCAGGAGAGAGAATGCAGCTTTAACACATGAAGCACATACTTCTATACAACCAGAGGAGTCGCCCCCTGGTGGTCAGGAGAGAGAATGCAGCTTGGACACATGAAGCATAGACTTCTATACAACCAGAGGAGTCGCCCCCTGGTGGTCAGGAGAGAGCATGCAGCTTGAACACATGAAGCATAGACTTCTATACAACCAGAGGAGTCGCCCCCTGGTGGTCAGGAGAGAGAATGCAGCTTTGACACATGAAGCATAGACTTCTATACAACCAGAGGAGACGCCCCCTGGTTGTCAGGAGAGAGAATGCAGCTCCAACACATGAAGCATAGACTTCTATACAACCAGAGGAGTCGCCCCCTGCCTTCAACATAACCAGACAGATACTCAGATTGAACAAGAACCGTTTATTTTCCAGGTTTCAATGACACAGTAACAAAATGCAAAAGTTATTTACTTTTTATCCAAGTGTAGAAAAATACTTCTGAACATATCAAACAAACGGGCAACTTGTGGTCGGGCTCACACGTAGCGAGCCGCACCACCTCCACTCTGCTTTGGTTGTGGGCTGATGGTTCTAATGATCTTGATTTGGTTCGGATCCCAGACACAATCCTCCTCCAAGCCGCTCTTTACCATTCCACAGTTGGCTGGCACCCAGGCGGTGTCAAACACCTTGTCGTACCCGGAGTCATGCCAGGTCTTCTGACGAGGGTGGTCTTGGTATCTGATGGCGATCACTTTCCCCACGTTGACCTTAACCTTGATGACGACCTTGTCAGACTCCGGGTGACCGATGGGATAGCGGCTCGCCTTCTGCAGGTCTCTGCTGAGGTAGATGCCGCGGCCGAGCATGCCGTCCGCAGACTGCTTAAAACCGCTGTTCAGAATTAACTGAGCGTTGCTCCTGGTGGTGCCGTGGTACATGATGTAGTTTTTGTCGTCAGCAGGCGCAGCGCGATCCAGTCGAGATACCCCGTGGGGCAGCTCAAAGTCGTCTTCAGACCACTGCATGTTGGTGTCAGGTTCTCTGGAGGAAAGAGGATTATCAGACGTCAGCAACACAGCCATGTTCCCCTCAGGATGAACTCAGAACTTTGGAGACTTTTCCTAAGGCGACTCCCCCCCCCCCCCCCCAGACCCTCAACTCACCACAACATGTCAACGGTTTTAAACTATCCCACGCCAGCCTCTATCCTGCTGTGCGTATGTTCGGTTCATTGTTATGAAAATGTTATTTCTCATGAGTTTTGATCGTCAGGCTCAAACAGAACTGGAGTTCATCAGATTCAGAACCGTTTTTTGCCATTTATGTTGACACATACAAGAAGTTTGTCTCGTCGATGCGACATCATCACCAGCATCTATCACATATACTACAACCGTCAGAACATTAACCATGAAGCATAAACACAAAGTGTGTGTTCCCTTACCTCGTCTTCGCGTCCTTCCTCGTGGAATGGCGCTGGCGAGTTCACTCCTCTTTATATAAGCACCTTGGGAGTGGAGCTGCGTTTCACTTTTCACTTTCGTTTCTCTTCTTACTTTGTTTCATGACTTTCGTTTACTGCGTATCACATGGGTGTGGTCAAGATAAGGTATTCCTGTGTTAGTCGCTCAGTGGGGACAGAGCAGGATTACAGCAGCAGATGCTCAGCAGTGAGCAGCAATACAAATAAAAGAGTTTTAAAAAACAGTAAGAAAAAATACAATAGCAACATTAAATATACAGACGGAAATGAAGTACATACAAGGTAATAACTAAGTGTATTTGCATCTCAGAAACAGTCAACGAGTTAAAGTGTTTAAAGTATAAAAGTGGTGACGTGATCCAGTGTTGTAATGTTCTTGTGTTGTTGTGCAGCCTGACACAGCGGTGGTGAGTTCAGGGCCTTCGGTATCGACACATGAGCGTGGGGGATCTCCAGGTCTGCTATGAGGTCACAGATGACTTCCTGTTGCGAGACAGAACAATGCTGCAGCGAGGACAACAGAGACATCAACATCGAGCAAACCGGTTTGAGTGGAACACCTGTGATGGAGGCGCTCCTGCTTCTCGCTGACCTGCTTTTCATTTCCATGAAAACGAAACAGGTGGAACTCCAGTGCCGGTAAACCTGGTGTGTTTCCTGTAAATGTGCCGAGCCTCCTTCAGCGTTCCAGGTTCACATGATTTCTACATGAATCATTTCAAACACTGAAAGACAGGAGCCCTGTAGAGAGGACGGCATGGAGCCCCTCAGGGTTTACATCTGGGCATCCAGAGACAGACGCTTCCTGTGCAGGTGAAGCCCCCTTTAGGCTAACACAGTAGCTTTAGCACAAAGGCTAACACAGTAACATTAGCACAAAGGCTAACACAGTAGCTTCAACACAAAGGCTAACACAGTAACATTAGCACAAAGGCTAACACAGTAGCTTTAGCCCAAAGGCTAATTCAATTCAATTCAATTCAGTTTATTTGTATAGCCCAATTTCACAAATTACAAATTTGTCTCGGAGTGCTTTACAATCTGTACACATAGACATCCCTGCCCCAAAACCTCACATCGGACCAGGAAAAACTCCCAAATAACCCTTCAGGGGGAAAAAAAGGGAAGAAACCTGGAGGAGAGCAACAGAGGAGGATCCCTCTCCAGGATGGACAGATGCAATATATGTCATGTGACCAGAAGGACAGATTAGAGTTAAAATACATTCAATGAATGTGACAGAGTGTATGAATAGTTCATAGTAGGCATATTCCACGATGGAGACCTCCACGATCCATCAGGCAGATGGCGGTGGGGAGGAGGAGTGGGGAGTCTCAACAGTGGGCGGAGTCTCAACAGGACAGTGGCGTAGTCAGGAGCAGGAATTCCACGACCCAGACGATCCATCAGGCAGATAGGATCTATGCCGTCTCATAGGGTCCGATGACCCCATGAGACGTGAAGTCAAAGGACTCCGGGAGAAAGCAGAGTTAGTAACGTGTGATTGAGAGATGAACATTCATCCTTAAGGAGAGAAAAAGAGGAGATAGGTACTCAGTGCATCCTAACGTCCCCGCAGCTATAAGCCTATAGCAGCATATCAAGGCTGGACCAGGTGAACCTGATTCAGCCTAACTATAAGCTCTGTCAAGAGGAAGGTCTTAAGTCTACTCTTAAACGAGGTGACTGTGTCTGCCTCCCGGACTGAAATTGGAAGCTGGTTCCATAAAGAGGAGCTTGATAACTAAAGGCTCTGGCTCCCATTCTACTTTTAAGACTCTAGGAATTACAAGTCGTCCCGCATTTTGTGAGCGTAGCTCTAGTGGGGCAATATGGTACTACAAGCTCCTTAAGATATGATGGAGCATCACCAATCAAGGCTTTGTAGGTTAAGAAGAATTTTAAAAGTGATTCTTGATTTTACTGGGAGCCAGTGCAGAGCAGCTAGTGCAGGAGTGATGTGATCTCTTTTCTTAGTTTTAGTGAGAACACGAGCTGCAGCATTCTGGATCAACTGGAGGGACCTAAGAGACTTATTAGAGCAGCCTGATAATAAGGAGTTGCAGTAATCCAGTCTCAAGTAACAGCGTGAACCAAGTTTTCAGCATCTTTCTGAGACAAGATGTGCCTGATTTTTGAAATATTACGTAGATGAAAGAATGCAGTCCTTGAGATTTGCTTTACGTGGGAGTTAAAGGACAAGTCCCGATCAAAGATAACGCCAAGATTCTTTACAGTGGTGTTGGATGCCAGGGCAATGCCGTCTACAGAATCCACATCACCAGATAATTGATCTTTGAGGTGCTCAGGGCCGATTAAAATTACTTCGGTTTTGTCTGAGTTTAACATCAAGAAGTTGTAGGTCATCCATGTTTTTATGTCTTTAAGACATGCTTGAATTTTACAGAGTTGGTTGCTCTCCTCTGGTTTTATCGATAAATATAGTTGAGTATCATCTGCATAACAATGAAAGTTTATGGAGTGTTTCCTGATAATATTGCCCAAAGGAAGCATGTATAAGGTAAATAAAATTGGTCCAAGCACAGAACCTTGTGGAACTCCGTGGCTAACACAGTAGCTTCAACACAAAGGCGAGCACAGTAGCTTTAGCCCAAAGGCTAACACAGTAACATTATCACAAAGGCTAACACAGTAGCTTTAGCCCAAAGGCTAACAGTAACATTAACACAAAGGCTAACACAGTAACATTAACACAAAGGCTAACACAGTAACATTAGCACAAAGGCTAACACAGTAACATTATCACAAAGGCTAACACAGTAGCTTTAGCCCAAAGGCTAACAGTAACATTAACACAAAGGCTAACACAGTAACATTAACACAAAGGCTAACACAGTAACATTAGCACAAAGGCTAACACAGTAACATTATCACAAAGGCTAACACAGTAGCTTTAGCCCAAAGGCTAACAGTAACATTAACACAAAGGCTAACACAGTAACATTATCACAAAGGCTAACACAGTAACATCAACACAAAGGCTAACACAGTAACATTAACACAAAGGCTAACACAGTAACATTAGCACAAAGGCTAACACAGTAACATTATCACAAAGGCTAACACAGTAACATTATCACAAAGGCTAACACAGTAACTTTAACACAAAGGCTAACACAGTAACATTAGCACAAAGGCTAACACAGTAACATTAACACAAAGGCTAACACAGTAGCTTTAGCCCAAAGGCTAACACAGTAACATTAGCACAAAGGCTAACACAGTAACATTATCACAAAGGCTAACACAGTAGCTTTAGCCCAAAGGCTAACACAGTAGCTTTAGCCCAAAGGCTAACAGTAACATTAACACAAAGGCTAACACAGTAACATTATCACAAAGGCTAACACAGTAGCTTTAGCCCAAAGGCTAACACAGTAACATTAACACAAAGGCTAACACAGTAACATTAGCACAAAGGCTAACACAGTAACATTAGCACAAAGGCTAACACAGTAACATTAGTACAAAGGCTAACACAGTAACATTAACACAAAGGCTAACACAGTAACATTAGCACAAAGGCTAACACAGTAAAATTAACACAAAGGCTAACACAGTAACATTAACACAAAGGCTAACACAGTATCTTTAGCCCAAAGGCTAACAGTAACATTAACAAAAAGGCTAACACATTAGCTTTAGCCCAAAGGCTAACAGTAACATTAGCACAAAGGCTAACACAGTAGCTTTAGCCCAAAGGCTAACACAGTAACATTATCACAAAGGCTAACACAGTAGCTTTAGCCCAAAGGCTAACACAGTAACATTAGCACAAAGGCTAACACAGTAACATTAACACAAAGGCTAACACAGTCACTTTAACACAAAGGCTAACACAGTAACATTAACACAAAGGCTAACACAGTATCTTTAGCCCAAAGGCTAACAGTAACATTAACACAAAGGCTAACACATTAGCTTTAGCCCAAAGGCTAACAGTAACATTAGCACAAAGGCTAACACAGTAGCTTTAGCCCAAAGGCTAACACAGTAACATTATCACAAAGGCTAACACAGTAGCTTTAGCCCAAAGGCTAACACAGTAACATTAGCACAAAGGCTAACACAGTAACATTAACACAAAGGCTAACACAGTAACATTAGCACAAAGGCTAACACAGTAACATTAACACAAAGGCTAACACAGTAGCTTTAACACAAAGGCTAACACAGTAACTTTAACACAAAGGCTAACACAGTAACATCAACACAAAGGCTAACACAGTAGCTTTAGCCCAAAGGCTAACACAGTAACATTAACACAAAGGCTAACACAGTAGCTTTAGCCCAAAGGCTAACAGTAACATTAACACAAAGGCTAACACAGTAACATTAACACAAAGGCTAACACAGTAGCTTTAGCCCAAAGGCTAACACAGTAGCTTTAGCCCAAAGGCTAACACAGTAGCTTTAGCCCAAAGGCTAACAGTAACATTATCACAAAGGCTAACACAGTAGCTTTAGCCCAAAGGCTAACAGTAACATTATCACAAAGGCTAACACAGTAGCTTCAACACAAAGGCTAACACAGTAGCTTTAGCACAAAGGCTAACACAGTAGCTTCAACACAAAGGCTAACACAGTAGCTTTAGCACAAAGGCTAACAAAGTAGCTTCAACACAAAGGCTAACACAGTAACATTAACACAAAGGCTAACACAGTAGCATTAACACAAAGGCTAACACAGTAACATTAACACAAAGGCTAACACAGTAGCTTTAGCCCAAAGGCTAACAGTAACATTATCACAAAGGCTAACACAGTAGCTTCAACACAAAGGCTAACACAGTAGCTTTAGCACAAAGGCTAACACAGTAGCTTCAACACAAAGGCTAACAGTAACATTAACACAAAGGCTAACACAGTAGCTTTAGCACAAAGGCTAATAACCAAGTGACTTTATTACAGGTTAATGCACAAATATATTCCAATGCACACATAGATAAATTACGATCTATTTAAAATGTATATATGTATATTTGTCTGTATTTCTATGTTTATATACCGTGTTTTGTTGTGAAAACGGCTCGACATGAAAAACGTTTATCGACATGTTAGCGCCGGTGTTCAGCGAAACATTTCCGGCCATAGTTTGTTTCAAAATAAAAGCTTTGGTTTAAGATCCTATTTTTTTTCTCCCTTTCGAATAAAAACAACGTGATAAATATTAAGAGGATTACAAATAAAGGATTAAATAAATACATTTAAAAAAGTCACTTTATTTTAGGTCACTTAAGTTTCATATACATTTTGGTTATTTTTAAGTATAGTTTTAGTTGTGAGACGTCACTGTTTATTAAACTTGTATGTATTTTTCGGCAATTTTAAGCCATATACGTTTTAATTATTACATTATTAAGTTTTAGGGAAACATTCTGAGAATTCTCAAATTACATTATATTTGGTGAGGTCAAATGTATACAATTATACACTTTCTGTTGCCCTACAGCTTTGCTATATTGTATACATATTAAAAACAAAACAATTTTGAAATATTTTTTTTAATCACATTTTAAAAATCATAATTTTAAAATATATATTTTTTAAATATATAAATGTTTTAATATAATTTTTAAATGTATACAAAAAAATTATTTAGGCATGAATCGTCCTTCACTGGTAATAAATCCAGCTGCTTCCACCAAACAGGATGCGACCTCCAGCAGTCGGAGGCCGCCGCCCACCAAACAGGCCGCCGCCCACCAAACAGGCCACCGCCCACCAAACAGGCCGCCGCCCACCAAACAGGCCGCCGCCCACCAAACAGGCTGCCGCCCACCAAACAGGATGCCTCGGAGGGGCCGCCGCCCCAAACAGGCCGCCCACCAAACAGGCTGCCGCCCACCACCAAACCGCCCACCAAACAGGCCGCCGCCCACCAAACAGGCCGCCTCCCACCAAACAGGCCGCCGCCCACCAAACAGGCCGCCGCCCACCAAACAGGCCACCTCCCACCAAACAGGCTAATGCCCACCAAACAGGCCGCCACCCACCAAACAGGCCGCCGCCCACCAAACAGGCTGCCGCCCACCAAACAGGCCGCCGCCCACCAAACAGGCCGCCCACCAAACAGGCCGCCGCCCACCAAACAGGCCGCCGCCCACCAAACAGGCTGCCGCCCACCAAACAGGCCGCCGCCCACCAAACAGGCCGCCACCCACCTCTGTTGGGCTTCCAGAACTTCTCCATGCCGTGCCGCATGAGCACGATGCGCGACAGCTCGGTGAACGACTCGATGACGTTGAAGTTGCACAGCGGGCTGACCTCGAAGAAGGTCATGCCGTTCTTCTCGGCGTACGCCCTCGCCTGCTCCGTGGGGACCTGCCGCTTGAAGGCCAGGTGCAGGCGGTTCCCCACCAGGATCCGGGGCACGCCAGGGGCGTGCTGGGAAATAAATCAGGAATATTAAACAGAGCGATGCCTCGTTCACACAGACGACCAGTCCTGCAGACATTAATGAATGAACTGAATAAAAACAAATCTTTTATTTTTTAGGGGGAAATTTATCACAATTTTTATTTTTACTTTAACAAACGTTTGGGATGTTTTTAGAAACATTTTTGTGATATTTCTCAAAAATCTTTTTTCACATATTTTATTGATATTTTATTGAATTTTCCACTTATTTTTCAGACGATTGTTTAATTGTTAAATCAATTTTAAATATTCAAACACATCTTCAGGACGTCGGAGCGCTCACCTCGTCGATCTCTCGGATCCAGCGGTCGATCCCGTCAAACGACCAGCGGTTGGTGATGTCATAGACCAGCAAGATCCCCTGAGGACACACACACAATGTCACTTTCGTTTCTCTTCTTACTTTGTTTCATGACTTTCGTTTACTGCGTATCACATGGGTGTGGTCAAGATAAGGTATTCCTGTGTTAGTCCCTCAGTGGGGACAGAGCAGGATTACAGCAGCAGATGCTCAGCAGTGAGCAGCAATACAAATAAAAGAGTTTTAAAAAACAGTAAGAAAAAATACAATAGCAACATTAAATATACAGACGGAAATGAAGTACATACAAGGTAATAACTAAGTGTATTTGCATCTCAGAAACAGTCAACGAGTTAAAGTGTTTAAAGTATAAAAGTGGTGACGTGATCCAGTGTTGTAATGTTCTTGTGTTGTTGTGCAGCCTGACACAGCGGTGGTGAGTTCAGGGCCTTCGGTATCGACACATGAGCGTGGGGGATCTCCAGGTCTGCTCTGAGGTCACAGATGACTTCCTGTTGCGAGACAGAACAATGCTGCAGCGAGGACAACAGAGACATCAACATCGAGCAAACCGGTTTGAGTGGAACACCTGTGATGGGCTCCTGCTTCTCGCTGACCTGCTTTTCATTTCCATGAAAACGAAACAGGTGGAACTCCAGTGCCGGTAAACCTGGTGTGTTTCCTGTCAATGTGCCGAGCCTCCTTCAGCGTTCCAGGTTCACATGATTTCTACATGAATCATTTCAAACACTGAAAGACAGGAGCCCTGTAGAGAGGACGGCATGGAGCCCCTCAGGGTTTACATCTGGGCATCCAGAGACAGACGCTTCCTGTGCAGGTGAAGCCCCCTTTAGGCTAACACAGTAGCTTTAGCACAAAGGCTAACACAGTAACATTAGCACAAAGGCTAACACAGTAGCTTTAGCACAAAGGCTAACACAGTAACATTAACACAAAGGCTAACACAGTAGCTTAAGCCCAAAGGCTAACACAGTAACATTAGCACAAAGGCTAACACAGTAGCTTTAGCACAAAGGCTAACACAGTAACATTAGCACAAAGGCTAACACAGTAGCTTTAGCACAAAGGCTAACATAGTAACATTAGCACAAAGGCTAACACAGTAACATTAACACAAAGGCTAACACAGTAGCTTTAGCCCAAAGGCTAACACAGTAACATTAGCCCAAAGGCTAACAGGTTAGTAGCTTTAGCACAAAGGCTAACACAGTAACATTAACACAAAGGCTAACACAGTAACATTAGCACAAAGGCTAACACAGTAACATTAACACAAAGGCTAACACAGTAACATTAGCACAAAGGCTAACACAGTAACATTAACACAAAGGCTAACACAGTAACATTAACACAAAGGCTAACACAGTAGCATTAACACAAAGGCTAACACAGTAACATTAACACAAAGGCTAACACAGTAGCTTTAGCCCAAAGGCTAACACAGTAGCTTCAACACAAAGGCTAACACAGTACCTTTAGCATTAACACAGTAACACAGTAACATTAACACAAAGGCTAACACAGTAACATTGGCCAAAGGCTAACACAGTAGCTTCAGCCAAAAGGCTAACACAGTAACATTAGCACAAAGGCTAACAGCATTAGCACAAAAGGCTAACACAGCACCTTTACACAAAGGCTAAAGGCTAACACAGTACCTTTAGCACAAAGGCTAACACAGTAACATTAGCCCAAAGGCTAACACAGTACCTTTAGCACAAAGGCTAACACAGTAACATTAGCCCAAAGGCTAACACAGTAACATTAACACAAAGGCTAACACAGTAGAGTAGTATTTTTTCATCTATTGTATAATATCAGTTTATATGAAACCTCCAAGTCAGCGCTCAAGGTTCAAGAATCATATGACATGCCTGGAGTTGGGGTTTGAACCTCTGAAAGTCCCAAACAACAACCCGGTGTAAACAGAAGCCCGCCTGTCTGTGATTGGACCCCGAGGGCCGGATCATGAGTCTCCTGCCCGTTGGGGATGTGACGAGAAGCTGAACACATGAATGTTACACTTCTCTCAATTCGGCATCCTGAGAATCTCCAGACGGTCCGGACGTCTGTTTCTGACCTGTACCTTTGAGAATAAACTAAATACTCTTAAAGTGTCTCTCGCGATCCTCTCTTCATCATCAATTCCATCATCATCCTCCTGGCGAAGCAGAAGACGACAGTAGCTTTAGCACAAAGGCTAATAACCAAGTGACTTTATTACAGGTTAATGCACAAATATATTCCAATGCACACATAGATAAATTACGATCTATTTAAAATGTATATATGTATATTTGTCTGTATTTCTATGTTTATATACCGTGTTTTGTTGTGAAAACGGCTCGACATGAAAAACGTTTATCGACATGTTACCGGTGTTCAGAAACATTTCCGCCATAGTTTGTATCCAAATATAGGCTTTGGTTTAAGATGCTATTTTTTCTCTCCCTCTCGAATAAAGCAAACGTGATAAATATTAAAAGAGGATTACAAATAAAGGATTAATTAAATACATTTAAAAGTCACTTTATTTTAGGTCACTTAAGTTTCATATACATCTTGGTTATTTTTAAGTATAGTTTTAGTTGTGAGACGTCACTGTTTATTAAACTTGTATATATTTTTCGGCAATTTTAAGCCATTTAGGTTTAAATTATTAAAGTATTAAGTTTTATGAAACATTCTGAGAATTCTCAAATTACATTATATTTGGTGAGGTCAAATGTATACAATTATACACTTTTCGTTGCCCTACAGCAGGCCTATTCAACTAGCGGCCCGAGGGCCGGATACGGCCCGTTTGAGTTTAACTACGGCCCGCAAGACTGCCTGCAAATCAGTATAGCTTGGTAAGAAAAAATAAAACTGACGGACACGCCTCTTTTATACATTGAGACATCTAACCCAGAGCCATTGAGTTTCACTGTTGCCTCAACCAAACCTGTATGGTTACATATTTATGTTCCGCACCCGTGTTGGTTGCCGGTCTTCCACCCCGACTGGTTTTCAGACCTACTGGTTTCCCTACGCGTGCGTTGTGTTCTCTTCACAATATATATAGCAAAGCTGTAGGGCAGGGCTATTCAACTTCAGTAGCAAGTGGGCCGAATAAGAAAATCACGGGGGGTGTGAGGGCCGCACAGAATATTGATCAAATAATGGCAAAAAATTAAAAACAGTAATGTATATTTCCACAGGTAAACAGTCACACACGAAAATGCGTCGGTATTGTGTGGCAAAAGTGTTGCGAACAAGCATCACTATAAACATGTTTCAAAGTGTACATATCCGCTCAAGGTAACCAGTTGTTTCAGATCCCTTCAACCAAACTGTTCCCATGAAAACATAAGAAATGTGACTTAATGGATCAATATATAAATGACTTGGGATGAAGCTAATATCTGGTCGCGTAGCGCACAGACTGCATGTCTTTGAGTGCAGACTCCTTTTGCGTGAAAGGGATCGAAACCAGGTCGGGCGATCTTTTTATTTTTATTTTTTCGAAAATGTATTTCTTCATCGTGGCTGTGATGCGCTGCTCACTTATACAATCGTAATCGCCCAAATGGATATGAACGGTGGCTTGAAGATCTCCAGCAATATGTTTGTGAATGTGTGACGAATCTGGTGAGCGAGACAGAGCCCCGCTGCAGATGTGAAGCAGGCACGTGCACAGATAGACCCCTAGTGGTGCTCAAGCACCAGCCCTTTTGCCCTGGATGAGAAAAGTGCCCTTTTTGCTGGAGCCACTTTTTTCATTCATCAGTATTTAAGAATAAAAGTTTCTCTCTCTGTCGTCAACTCCCCCTAAATGTGTTTTAATATCCGACGGGGCATTTATTTGACCGCCCCCCCCTCCTCCTCCTCCCCTCCCTGCTCCGCGCAGTGCTCCTCGCGCCACCAAAAGGGTGCACCTCCTTCTCCTCTGACCCGCAGCATCAGACACACAGGTCATGACGGTGTTTGTCCCCTGACGTTGTTTTGTGATAAATTAACCACAACATTAGCGCTGCTGAAAACATGACGTCACGACTGGTCAGACGTTTCCTAAAAAAACGAAACAAATAAAAACTCACGAAATACGTGATTTCAAAGCCTTGCAGCTGTTTACTGACGTTAATTATGTTTAGAGAATAGAGAGAGAAGAGAGAGATAATTATTATTCCGTTCTATTCAACAGGGGCTAGTCTAGGATTTGCGTGGCCAGACTGACAAAAAAAATCATAAGGCCTCTCTTGTTCAGAGGGCCGGGCCAAATGTGGAGGCGGGCCGTATCTGGCCCGGAGGCCTGTAGACCACTGCTCTTGGCTGTTGATGCTCATCAACACGCTTCATTTTAGTTTGAAAATGATGTAAGAGGTCGATCCGTCCGTGTCAGACCAGCGAGGAGGGCACACGGGCTGGCATTACGCCTATTAGCCAATCAGAACGCTTGTACTGTTGTTGCCATATAATAATTCATCTTTATTCATAAAGAAAATGTAAACTAGCGGTCTAATCCTGCCCAGAGGAAACGCAGGTCGAGGATGTTTTGCATCATCAGTGTATTGCTGCTTATGCTTCAACTCTGTCAGAGTTTTTTTTTGGCAATGGGTGCCCTTTTTTTTGGTTTGAGCACCTGCCCCCCAAAATGTCTGTGCACGTGCCTGATGTGAAGAGAACACAACGCACGCGTAGGGAAACCAGTAGGTCTGAAAACCAGTCGGGGTGTAACACCGGCAACCAACACGGGTGCGGAACATAAATATGTAACCATACAGGTTTGGTTGAGGCAACAGTGAAACTCAATGGCTCTGGGTTAGATGTCTCAATGTATAAAAGAGGCGTGTCCGTCAGTTTTATTTTTTCTTACCAAGCTGTACTGATTTGCAGGCAGTCTTGCGGGCCGTAGTTAAACTCAAACGGGCCGTATCCGGCCCTCGGGCCGCTAGTTGAATAGGCCTGCTGTAGGGCAACGAAAAGTGTATAATTGTATACATTTGACCTCACCAAATATAATGTAATTTGAGAATTCTCAGAATGTTTCGCTAAAACTTAATACTTTAATAATTTAAACCTAAATGGCTTAAAATTGCCGAAAAATATATACAAGTTTAATAAACAGTGACGTCTCACAACTAAAACTATACTTAAAAATAACCAAGATGTATATGAAACTTAAGTGACCTAAAATAAAGTGACTTTTAAATGTATTTAATTAATCCTTTATTTGTAATCCTCTTTTAATATTTATCACGTTGTTTTTATTCGAAAGGGAGAAAAAAAATAGGATCTTAAACCAAAGCTTTTATTTTGAAACAAACTATGGCCGGAAATGTTTCGCTGAACACCGGCGCTAACATGTCGATAAACGTTTTTCATGTCGAGCCGTTTTCACAACAAAACACGGTATATAAACATAGAAATACAGACAAATATACATATATACATTTTAAATAGATCGTAATTTATTTATGTGTGCATTGGAATATATTTGTGCATTAACCTGTAATAAAGTCACTTGGTTATTAGCAATTGTGCTAAAGCTACTGTCGTATCTTCTCGCCAGCCGGAGGATGATGATGGAATTGATGATGAAGAGAGGATCGCTCGAGAGACACTTTAAGAGTATTTAGTTTATTCTCAAAGGTACAGGTCAGAAACAGACGTCCGGACCGTCTGGAGATTCTCAGGATGCCGAATTGAGAGAAGTGTAACATTCATGTGTTCAGCTTCTCGTCACATCCCCAACGGGCAGGAGACTCATGATCCGGCCCTCGGGGTCCAATCACAGACAGGCGGGCTTCTGTTTACACCGGGTTGTTGTTTGGGACTTTCAGAGGTTCAAACCCCAACTCCAGGCATGTCATATGATTCTTGAACCTTGAGCGCTGACTTGGAGGTTTCATATAAACTGATATTATACAGTAGATGAAAAAATACTACTCTACTGTGTTAGCCTTTGTGTTAATGTTACTGTGTTAGCCTTTGGGCTAATGTTACTGTGTTAGCCTTTGGGCTAATGTTACTGTGTTAGCCTTTGTGTTGATGTTACTGTGTTAGCCTTTGTGCTAAAGGTACTGTGTTAGCCTTTGGGCTAATGTTACTGTGTTAGCCTTTGTGCTAATGTTACTGTGTTAGCCTTTGGGCTAATGTTACTGTGTTAGCCTTTGTGCTAATGTTACTGTGTTACTGTGTTAGCCTTTGTGTTAATGTTACTGTGTTAGCCTTGGGCTAAGGTACATGTGTAGCCTTGTGTTGCTGTTTGTTGGCCTAAAGTTACTGTGTTAGCCTTTGTGTTGATGTTACTGTGTTAGCCTGTGTTGATGTTACTGTGTTAGCCTTGTAAAAGTAATACTGTGTTAGCCTTTGTGTTAATGTTACTGTGTTAGCCTTTGTGCTAATGTTACTGTGTTAGCCTTTGTGCTAATGTTACTGTGTTAGCCTTTGGGCTAAAGCTACTGTGTTAGCCTTTGTGTTGATGTTACTGTGTTAGCCTTTGTGTTAATGTTACTGTGTTAGCCTTTGGGCTAAAGCTACTGTGTTAGCCTTTGTGCTAATGTTACTGTGTTAGCCTTTGGGCTAAAGCTACTGTGTTAGCCTTTGTGATAATGTTACTGTGTTAGCCTTTGGGCTAAAGCTACTGTGTTAGCCTTTGTGTTAATGTTACTGTGTTAGCCTTTGTGATAATGTTACTGTGTTAGCCTTTGGGCTAAAGCTACTGTGTTAGCCTTTGTGTTAATGTTACTGTGTTAGCCTTTGTGTTAATGTTACTGTGTTAGCCTTTGTGCTAATGTTACTGTGTTAGCCTTTGGGCTTAAGCTACTGTGTTAGCCTTTGTGATAATGTTACTGTTAGCCTTTGGGCTAAAGCTACTGTGTTAGCCTTTGTGATAATGTTACTGTTAGCCTTTGTGCTAATGTTACTGTGTTAGCCTTTGGGCTAAAGCTACTGTGTTAGCCTTTGTGTTGAAGCTACTGTGTTAGCTGTTGTGATAATGTTACTGTTAGCCTTTGTGCTAATGTTACTGTGTTAGCCTTTGTGCTAAAGCTACTGTGTTAGCCTTTGTGCTAATGTTACTATGTTAGCCTTTGTGCTAAAGCTACTGTGTTAGCCTTTGTGCTAATGTTACTGTGTTAGCCTTTGGGCTAAAGCTACTGTGTTAGCCTAAAGGGGGCTTCACCTGCACAGGAAGCGTCTGTCTCTGGATGCCCAGATGTAAACCCTGAGGGGCTCCATGCCGTCCTCTCTACAGGGCTCCTGTCTTTCAGTGTTTGAAATGATTCATGTAGAAATCATGTGAACCTGGAACGCTGAAGGAGGCTCGGCACATTGACAGGAAACACACCAGGTTTACCGGCACTGGAGTTCCACCTGTTTCGTTTTCATGGAAATGAAAAGCAGGTCAGCGAGAAGCAGGAGCGCCTCCATCACAGGTGTTCCACTCAAACCGGTTTGCTCGATGTTGATGTCTCTGTTGTCCTCGCTGCAGCATTGTTCTGTCTCGCAACAGGAAGTCATCTGTGACCTCAGAGCAGACCTGGAGATCCCCCACGCTCATGTGTCGATACCGAAGGCCCTGAACTCACCACCGCTGTGTCAGGCTGCACAACAACACAAGAACATTACAACACTGGATCACGTCACCACTTTTATACTTTAAACACTTTAACTCGTTGACTGTTTCTGAGATGCAAATACACTTAGTTATTACCTTGTATGTACTTCATTTCCGTCTGTATATTTAATGTTGCTATTGTATTTTTTCTTACTGTTTTTTAAAACTCTTTTATTTGTATTGCTGCTCACTATTGAGCATCTGCTGCTGTAATCCTGCTCTGTCCCCACTGAGCGACTAACACAGGAATACCTTATCTTGACCACACCCATGTGATACGCAGTAAACGAAAGTCATGAAACAAAGTAAGAAGAGAAACTAAAGTGAAAAGTGAAACGCAGCTCCACTCTCAAGGTGCTTATATAAAGAGGAGTGAACTCGCCAGCGGCATTCCACGAGGAAGGACGCGAAGACGAGGTAAGGGAACACACACTTTGTGTTTATGCTTCATGGTAAATGTTCTGACGGTTGTAGTCTATGTGATAGATGCTGGTGATGATGTCGCACCGACGAGACAAACTTCTTGTATGTGTCAACATAAATGGCAAAAAACGGTTCTGAATCTGATGAACTCCAGTTCTGTTTGAGCCTGACTCAGAACTCATGAGAAATAACATTTTCATAACAATGAACCGAACATACGCACAGCAGGATAGAGGCTGGCGTGGGATAGTTTAAAACCGTTGACATGTTGTGGTGAGTTGAGGGTCTGGGGGGGGGGGGGGGGAAGTCGCCTTTTTGAAAGGAAAAGTCTCCAAAGTTCTGAGTTCATCCTGAGGGGAACATGGCTGTGTTGCTGACGTCTGATAATCCTCTTTCCTCCAGAGAACCTGACACCAACATGCAGTGGTCTGAAGACGACTTTGAGCTGCCCCCCGGGGTATCTCGACTGGATCTCTCTGAGCCCATTAGTAACAGAAACTACGTCATGTACCACGGCACCACCAGGAGCATCGCTCAGTTAATTCTGAACAGCGGTTTTAAGCAGTCTGCGGACGGCATGCTCGGCCGCGGCGTCTACCTCAGCAGAGACCTGCAGAAGGCGAGCCGCTATCCCATCGGTCACCCGGAGTCTGACAAGGTCGTCATCAAGGTTAAGGTCAACGTGGGGAAAGTGATCGCCATCAATAAGCAATACCACCCTCGTCAGAAGACCTGGCATGACTCCAGGTACGGCGAGGTGTTTGACACCGCCTGGGTGCCAGCCAACTGTGGAATGGTGCCGAGCGGCTTGGAGGAGGATTGTGTCTGGGATCCGGACCGAATCAAGATCCTTAAAGCCATCACCCCACAACCAAAGCAGAGTGGAGGTGGTGCGGCTCGCTACATGTGAGCCCGACCACAAGTTGCCCGTTTGTTTGATATGTTCAGAAGTATTTTTCTACACTTGGATAAAAAGTAAATAACTTTTGCATTTTGTTACTGTGTCATTGAAACCTGGAAAATAAACGGTTCTTGTTCAATCTGAGTTTCTGTCTGGTTATGTTGAAGGCAGGGGGCGACTCCTCTGGTTGTATAGAAGTCTATGCTTCATGTGTTGGAGCTGCATTCTCTCTCCTGACAACCAGGGGGCGTCTCCTCTGGTTGTATAGAAGTCTATGCTTCATGTGTCAAAGCTGCATTCTCTCTCCTGACCACCAGGGGGCGACTCCTCTGGTTGTATAGAAGTCTATGCTTCATGTGTCCAAGCTGCATTCTCTCTCCTGACCACCAGGGGGCGACTCCTCTGGTTGTATAGAAGTCTATGCTTCATGTGTTAAAGCTGCATTCTCTCTCCTGACCACCAGGGGGCGACTCCTCTGGTTGTATAGAAGTATATGCTTCATGTGTTAAAGCTGCATTATCTCTCCTGACCACCAGGGGGCGGCTCCTCTGGTTGTATAGAAGTCCATGCTTCATGTGTTCAAGCTGCATTCTCTCTCCTGACCACCAGGGTGACTAAGTCGTTTTGTTGAATCTGTCATGACGTCATCACTTTATTTCTGTTGACAAAACTGAGTTATAGTCAAATGTCATGATTTAAAAAGTGACCAAGTCATTTAAGACTTCAAAATCACTTTATTGAAATTGAGAATGTTGTTTATTGATTTGTAATTTTTTCGGGGTGATATAAAAATGTCAGGAGGAGTTGAGGGTTAAAAAGAGTGAAAAGGGGAAAAAATCATTTATAATTTTAGATTTTCATTCAATTAGATTTCTGCAATTTGCATGAAATCAGATTAATCTGGTGGAGCAGTGAGGGAGTGTGTGTGTGTGTCTGTGTGTGTGTGTTTGTGAGTGTTGTGTGTGTGTGTGTCTGTGTCTGTGTGTGTCTGTGTGTGTGTGTGTGTGTGTGTGTGTGTGTGTCTGTGTGTGTGTCTGTGTGTGTCTATGTGTGTCTGTGTGTGTGTGTGTCTGTGTGTGTGTCTGTGTGTGTCTGTGTGTGTGTTTTCCACATTAAATCATCCTCATAGCTCATTTCATTGTCCACTGCTCAAGTATTAATTTGACATTCATCAATCATTCACATTTAACTGACATTGTTTTTCCACACTGACGTCTAAATCTATGTGATATAACATTTGCACGTTTTGAAAAGATATATATATTTTTAAAGATATTTTTTATTTGGAAATATTGACAGGTACAGTAAACATGTCCTTCAATCGATATTTCCATTGTTTTTTAAAATCTTTTTGTTAACATATATACAATACCCCCCCCCCCCCCACACACACACACTGTATACCTCGAGGAACAGGAAGATGAATAAAAATAGATTTTTAACTGCGTAAAAGTTGTATAGAAACATTATTTGTATTATAATTATTATAGTTGTTTGTATTAGTTGTTGGCTGTTTATGGGATGTACAATGACGTCATTTGCTCTAAATGACATGAACGCTTCCAACTGTTGAGCTGTTGAACGGCCACACGGGGGCCTCCTCCACACCTCTCCTCATTTCAAGCCTTTGCCAAATTCCCTCCCTCCTCCCTCCTCCCTCCTCCTCCTCTGTGCCTGCCAGTAGCCCCTCTCAGGCGGCGTCGGGGAGCATTCACACCCCGCTGTCGGCGTTTAGCGGATGGGGCTCTCAGCTTGAGCCGGAGGGAGGAGGAGGAGGAGGAGGAAGATGAACGGTACCCCGTGCGCCCGCAGGCTGGCCCGGCGCTCCAAGTCCGCCCTGCTGATCGCCGCCCTGGCCGTGCTGCTGGTCCAGACTCTCATCGTGTGGAACTTCAGCAGCCTGGACTCCGCCGGCGGGGACGGAGGCGCCCGCAGCCGGGAGAAGAGAGAGGAGCGAGCCGCCGCGGAGCTCCACGCAGCCGGCGGGCAGCCGCGGAGGAGCGGGCTGCAGGAGAAGGGCGACGCGAAGGCGGCGGCGGCGCGGCACCGGCTGCAGGCGGTAGGTCTGGGGGGGTCTAGGGGGAGGGGAGGGGGGCTCGGTCGTGTGTTGTGTTTGGGTCCTCTCCCCCGGGAGAGGAACCCGCATGGTCCGCCGCTGCTGCAGAAGATGCTGCCGCTGCTGCCGCTGCCGCCGCTGCCGCAGAAGATGCTGCTCGCCTGTTGTTCTGTGCGCGCGCGTCGAGACGCGTCGGTAGGCCGAACGTCACCGCACGCGGTGCCGGTTCGAGGCGCACCGACCCGGAGCCAACGCACCCGGGCAGAGGGAGCTGTCTGCGGGGGACGGGGGCCGATGCTCCGCGGAACAGCTGCACCGATCAATAGGTCTGGCTATCGATCAGCTGAGTGTGTGCGTGCATGTGTGTGTGTTTGTGTGTGTGTGTGTGTGTGACACCCTCCCTGTAGCATATTTAAGTTATGGTTCAACATATTTAGAATGGATCTCTCATTCTGAACATGAACAGCTTTCATTTCAATATTCCACTTTAAGGAGTGTGTGTGTGTGTGTGTGTGATTTGGGGCTTTAATGAACATTAAACTACATTAATAATAATAATAATACACACAATTTCTATAGCGCTCTTCATCGTACATTAAACTAACATTAAACTACATTAAACTAACATTAAACTACATTAAACTAACATTAAACTACATTAAACTAAAGTGTACATCCTGGAGATGTATTTTATAATTGTTTCTTTCTGAAATGCATGCAGTTTAAAGTTAAGTCTTCTCTCTTCAGGTCAGTTTGCGTCCTCTGCATTCCCGTGTGTGTGTGTGTGTGTGTGTGTGTGTGTGTGTACGTGTGTGTACGTGTGTGTGTACGTGTGTGTGTCTGTTGTTTTACCTGGTGGGATCCAGGTGTTCTCATGTTGTCAAGACGTGTGTGTGTGTGCAGTGGCGGCTGGTGATTTTTTTGGGGGGGGGGCGCAGTTTAAATATCACTCAACAATGAGAAGAAAAGAGGTTTTGAGTAGAATATTGTAAAAAACAAAGCTTTATTTAAAGAACACAGCGTGCTCAACACGGTCCAATAACAACTATCAACACACTGTAACTTTGGGCATGAGGGGTTCAGAGCAGCTTTAAGGAACATTGGGTTGGGTTTCAGAGGTTTACAGAATCAAAGAGTTTCACCCTCACATGAAAGAGGTTCAGAGCAGAATAGAGTCAGAAAGAGATCACATGTTACATTGGGGGACAGAGCAGAGCCACTACTGTAAAGACAAGGAGCTCCTCTCTTTAAAGTGGTCAAACTTCTCCATAACTCTCTGGTTAAAGTCAATCATGTCTGTAACGAGCCTGTTTCCATTATTCTGGAGGGAATGTGTCTGTTTTTCAGAACTTCTTCGTTGTGTTTTCGATGCCAGTTCGGTCTCCTTCTGCTGACTGTAAACAGGGTTAGCTTCAGGCTGTTAGCGAGTTAGCTCCATGCTCTTAGCTAGATAACTGCGGCAAGATTCGTGCTTTCCACTTGTCTGAAGCTCTTTAGATCCCTCCCCCCGTTGTAGTCCAGAGAGTTTCAGTCCCTTTGGAACAACAGACAGGAGAAACTAAACAGCGCATTACTCACTGAGCTCCAGCTGACAGCTCCGTTAGCTACCTGCTCCCGTAGCTCCGTGGAGCTCTCTGGCTAAGGGAACGATACGAGTCTCTGATCTGCCGAATAGTCCAGTCACGTGAAATAATAAAACGACGTCATTGGCCAACGTGAGCACATTTTTGCGACCCAAGATTCATGTTTCATCCGCCAATGAGAAGCCGGTCCTTGCCGAAACGACTGAAATATTTTCTCGATGCCGCACACACACGTTAGATCGCCTCGAAAAAGGGGAGGGGCTTCTCTCCGTGATAATGGCGATATATTATATTTGTTCACATTAACTTAAGTGGTTGTTGACAGGCTGACGGTCTCCCACACACATTTAGCACGTCAACACGGTATATTTACTATTTAAATGATTTGGCATATAATGTTTTTTGACAGGATGTTTTTTTTTTTTTCATCTACAAATTTTAAGAGGGGCGGCGCCCTAGCGCCCCCTATGGACGCACCGCCACTGTGTGTGTGTGTGTGTGTGTGTGTGTGTGTGTGTGTGTGTGTGTGTGTGTGTGTGTGTGTGTGTATGTGTGTGAGAGAGTGTATTGCAATCGTCCTTTCATTACAGTTAAGCGGATGCTCTGTGATCTTCCCTGTGTGTGTGTGTGTGTGGTGTGAGTGTGTGTGTGTGTGTGTGTGTGAGTGTGTGAGTGTGTGAGTGTGTGAGCGCAGTGGTATGTGCTGATAGTTATTGGCTTTTAAAACAGTAGAGATACATGCCAGGACTTTTTATAGGACATCGGTTTGAGAGAGAGAGAGAAAGAACGCTTCTAAAACCATCCAACCAGCTCCTAGAAGCTCATTTTCATTTCCACTTTCCTCTCCTTCCTCCTCCCTCCTTCCTCCCTCCTCCCTCCTCGCTCCTCCCTCCTCCTTCCTCCTTCTTTCTCTCTCCTCCTTCCTCCCTCCTCCTTCCTCCCTCCTCCCTCCCTCCTCCTTCCTCCCTCCTCCCTCCTTCCTCCTTCCTCCCTCCTCCTCCCTCCCTCCTCCCTCCTCCCTCCTCCCTCCTCCCTCCTTCCTCCTCAGAGTGCAAAACAGTTGGTTTCAAGCTGTGGTCTTTCTCTAGAGATCCTCTCACATTCAGTCTATATGTACATATATAGGATTTATATATATATATATATGTACAAATATATAATATATTATATATGTTATATATATATTATATTTATACAATATATAAATATGTATATATAATATATGTTAGATATATTATATTCATATAATATATAAATATATGTATATATTATATTGATATAATACATATTCATATATACAATCTATATGTTGTGTATAATATATTTACATCATATATATATAATATATATATTAATATATTATATATATTATATCTATAAACATGCTGAAGGTGGCGCTCTCTTTGGATCATTAAAGCCGATCAATTCAACTCCCAGGTCGATTTGAGTTGTTCTGCTGTTGCCGGGTAAAGTTCAGATGCCAGAAAACATCATTAATGATTGATTGATTGATTGATTCATTGGTTGATTCATTGATTGATTGGTTGATACATTGATTGGTTGATTGGTTGATACATTGATTGATTGGTTGGTTGACTGATTAATTGATTGGTTGGTCGACTGATCGGTTGGTCGATTCATTGATTGTTTGATTGATTGGTTGATTGATTGATTTGTCTAACGTTAGCTCATCAGATGAAAATCATCTTTTTTATTTCTTATTAAAGTTATTTACCAAAAGTAAAATGCAGAATATTCAATTTCAGCAGCGCAGGAGCTTATCGGGCCTGTGGGGTTAGATGTGTGTGTGTGTGTGTGTGTGTGTGAGTGTGAGTGTGTGTGTGTGTAAGTGTGTGTGTGTGTGTGAGTGTGTTTACAGCAGTCGTGCATGGCGCCACAGTTGTACAACGCTCACATTCATCACGCCTTGGAGGGGCTGCACGTACACACACACACACACATACACACACACACACAGAGCATGTACACGTGTGTGTGGGTGTGTTTGTGTGTGTGTGTGTCAGGGCTCAGGGATCAGATTAGGATTGGTTTGGATCAGGTTACTCTGACTGGATTTACTCTTTAAAATCTAGTTTAGATTGTCCGATAATCCCTAAACACTGTGTGTGTGTGTGTGTGTGTGTGTGTGTGTCTGTGTGTGTGTGTCTGTCTGTGTGTGTGTGTCTGTCTTTAAAGACACTTTCGGAAAGTGAGGACTTGTTGGCATCAGACACAAAGCTTCTGTGTTTTTAGAGCTCAAAGCAGCAAAAAGGTTTTTGTGAAACTGAACCAGCAGGAGCGTCTCCTTCAGAAACACGTCGTCATGTGATCATGATGACATCACGATGACATCACTATGACAGCACGATGACATCACGATGACATCACTATGACATCACTATGACATCACGATGACATCACTATGACATCATTGTTGTCGTACGGCTCATCTACAGACGTGTAAAATCACAAATGATTTGTTCTACCAAAACTCAGCGATGTTGGTTTGAATGCTCTTACTTACGGACGGTCAGCGAACGCATCACGGCTCTGACTGACAACCTGAGCAACGTTCGCTGTCTCTTAATTTGCGTATGCTTTGTTTTTTAAATAAATAAAGTTATTGACCCGACGATGTGGCTGCGACTACACGAAGGATCATAAAACGATGTTGTCTTTTTATTTTGTGAAATATACTTTCATATTTCCTCATATATATATATATATATATATTAGAAATAAATAAATTAGATATATATGTTATATTGATGGAGTATATTGATGATGAGGATTAATTCTTGTATTTCCGTTAGTTTGGTGTTTCAATGTGAGGAAGGTCGCCGTCTCCTCGTCGCTCCTTCATCATCGTCATTTATTGATTTTTGACTTCACGTTGTCGCATTTTATTTTGATCAATACACGTCAACTTTTCCACCTCAGCCGAGTTTCTACTGAAACCTGCATATTCCCACAGGTTTACCACACACACACACACACACCCCACACACAGACACACACACACACACACACACCCACACACACACACCCCAATTCAATTCAATTCAATTCAATTCAGTTTATTTGTATAGCCCAATTTCACAAATTACAAATTTGTCTCGGAGTGCTTTACAATCTGTACACATAGACATCCCTGCCCCAAAACCTCACATCGGACCAGGAAAAACTCCCAAATAACCCTTCAGGGGGGAAAAAAGGGAAGAAACCTGGAGGAGAGCAACAGAGGAGGATCCCTCTCCAGGATGGACAGATGCAATATATGTCATGTGACCAGAAGGACAGATTAGAGTTAAAATACATTCAATGAATATGACAGAGTGTATGAATAGTTCATAGTAGGCATATTCCACGATGGAGACCTCCACGATCCATCAGGCAGATGGCGGTGGGGAGGATGAGTGGGCGGAGTCTCAACAGTGGGCGGAGTCTCAACAGGACAGTGGCGTAGTCATGAGCAGGAATTCCACGACCCATACCTCGATGATCCATCAGGCAGATAGGATCTATGCCGTCTCATAGGGTCCGATGACCCCATGAGACGTGAAGTCAAAAGGACTCCGGGGAGAAAGCAGAGTGAGTAACGTGTGATTGAGAGATGAAAATTCATCCTTAAGGAGAGAAAAAAGAGGAGATAGGTACTCAGTGCATCCTAAACGTCCCCCGGCAGCTATAAGCCTATAGCAGCATATCAAGGGGCTGGACCAGGGCAAACCTGATTCAGCCCTAACTATAAGCTCTGTCAAAGAGGAAGGTCTTAAGTCTACTCTAAACGAGGTGACTGTGTCTGCCTCCCGGACTGAAATTGGAAGCTGGTTCCATAAAAGAGGAGCTTGATAATTAAAGGCTCTGGCTCCCATTCTACTTTTTAAGACTCTAGGAACTACAAGTAGTCCGCATTTAGTGAGCGTAGCTCTAGTGGGGCAATATGGTACTACAAGCTCCTTAAGATATGATGGAGCATCACCAATCAAGGCTTTGTAGGTTAAGAGAAGAATTTTAAAAGTGATTCTTGATTTTACTGGGAGCCAGTGCAGAGCAGCTAGTGCAGGAGTGATGTGATCTCTTTTCTTAGTTTTAGTGAGAACACGAGCTGCAGCATTCTGGATCAACTGGAGGGACCTAAGAGACTTATTAGAGCAGCCTGATAATAAGGAGTTGCAGTAATCCAGTCTCAAGTAACGAACGTGAACCAATTTTCTGCATCTTTTGAGACAAGATGTGCCTGATTTTTGAAATATTACGTAGATGAAAGAATGCAGTCCTTGAGATTTGCTTTACGTGGGAGTTAAAGGACAAGTCGATCAAAGATAACGCCAAGATTCTTTACAGTGGTGTTGGATGCCAGGGCAATGCCGTCTACAGAATCCACATCACCAGATAATTGATCTCTGAGGTGCTCAGGGCCGATTAAAATTACTTCGGTTTTGTCTGAGTTTAACATCAAGAAGTTGCAGGTCATCCATGGTTTTATGACTGTAAGACATGCTTGAATTTGACCGAGTTGGTTGCTCTCCTCTGGTTTTATCGATAAATATAGTTGAGTATCATCTGCATAACAATGAAAGTTTATGGAGTGTTTCCTGATAATATTGCCCAAAGGAAGCATGTATAAGGTAAATAAAATTGGTCCAAGCACAGAACCTTGTGGAACTCCGTGACTAACGTTGGTGGTTATCGAGGCGTCATCGTTTACACATACAAACTGAGATCGATCTGATAAATAGGATTTAAACCAAATTAGTGCCGTGCCTGAAATGCCAATCGACTGCTCCAGTCTCTGTAACAGGATGTCATGGTCAATGGTGTCGAATGCAGCACTAAGGTCTAACAAGACCAGGACAGAGAGGAGTCCTCTATCAGCACTAAGGTCTAACAGGACCAGTACAGAGATGAGTCCTCTATCAGCACTAAGGTCTAACAAGACCAGGACAGAGAGGAGTCCTTTATCTGCACTAAGGTCTAACAAGACCAGGACAGAGAGGAGTCCTTTATCTGCTGCCATTAAGAGGTCATTTGTAATTTTCACCAGTGCTGTCTCGGTGCTGTGGTGTTTTCTAAATCCTGATTGAAATTTCTCAAATAAACTATTATGATGTAGAAAGTCGCACAACTGATTTGCGACCACTTTCTCAAGGATCTTGGAGAGGAAGGGGAGGTTAGAGATCGGTCTGTAGTTAGCCAACACCTCTGGATCCAGAGTGGGCTTCTTCAGGAGAGGTTTAATAACAGCCACCTTGAAGGAGTGTGGTACGTGGCCTGTTAGCAGAGACACATTGATAATATCTAATAGAGAGCCGCCAATTAAAGGCAAAACGTCTTTAAGCAGCCTCGTCGGGATGGGGTCCAAGAGACAGGTAGACGTGTTCGAAGTAGAAACACACACACACACACACACACCCCACACACACACCCCACACACACACACACACACCCCACACACATACACACACACACAGACACGCCCCCCACACACACACACACACAGACACACACCCCCACACACACACACACACAGATATGATTATTGCATAACTGGGGCCTCTTGCTGGTGAAAGAGTTCTTTATTGCCTGATTTGAAGGTGTTTTCTCTCACATACACACACACACACCTACACACACATACACACACACACACACACACACACACACACCTAAACACACATACACACACACACCCACACCCCACACACACCCCCACACACACACACACAGGTATGATTGATGCATAACTGGGGCCTCTTGCTGGTGAAAGAGTTCTTTATTGCCTGATTTGAAGGTGTTTTCTCTCACACACACCTACACACACCTACACACAGACACACACACACACACACACACCTAAACACACATACACACACACACCTACACACACATATACCCCCCCCCCCCCCCCCATGAAGACGCCTGTACTGTTGACACAACGTGAGACAGTTTGATGTTATTCAGCTGCTGGTTTTAAGTTATTTCATATTTTCCACGTCTCTCACAGTCGGGATTGAAAAGGGAAAATATAAAAAGGAACTTTAAAGAAAAATATTTAAAAAGTGAAGTGGATGAACTGATGCTCAGAAAAGTGAAATGACATCATGTTCCTTTAAGTTTAATGTTCAGAGAGAAACTTTGAAAAGGATCCGAGAGTTGATGAACCGCGATGGACATCGTTCAGGAGACTCTCAGGTAACCATGTGATCAGGTGATCAGGTGACCATGTGATCATGTGAACATGTGATCAGGTGATCATGTGATCATGTGATCATGTGACCAGGTGATCATGTGATCATGTGACCAGATGAGCATGTGATCTGGTGAACATGTGATCAGATGGTCATGTGGTCATGTGATCAATCACAGGAGGACGCTAATTCTCGCTAATGCTAACGGCTAGCGATGGCCGCCACCCTGCAGTGTGTGTGTGTGCGTTTGTGTGTGTGCATGCATGTGCGTGTGCGTGTGTGTTTGAGTGTGTGTGTGTGTGTATATGTGCGTATGTATATGTGTGCGTGTGCATGCGTGTGTGTGTGCATGCATGTGTGTGTATATGTGTGCGTGTGTGTGTTTGAGTGTGTGTGTGTGTGTATATGTGCGTGTGTATGTGTGTGCATGCGTGTGTGTGTGTGTTTGAGTGTGTGTGTGTATATGTGCGTGTGTGTGTGTGTGTGCATGCATGTGTGTGTATATGTGTGTGTATGTGTGTGTGTGTGTTTGGTGTGTGTATGTGTGTGTGTGTGTGTGTGTGTGTGTGTGTATGTGTGTGTGTGCATGTGTGTGTATGTGTGTGCATGCGTGTGTGTGTGCATGCGTGTGTGTGTGTGTGAAAGCCTTCCGTCTTTTTCTCTAAACTTTATTCCTTATTCCAGGTTTCATTACTACTTTTATACTCACAGTGATCGCAGAACAGCTGGAAGCATTCTCTGTGACTACACACACACACACACACAAACACACATGCACACACACACACACACACACACATTCCTCCATAAACCGATATTACAGATGAGAAAATTAAAGGTTGTCTGATGAGCCGGTGGCAAAAGCTGATATTACTATCTTTCTTCCCACGGGCCATCTGATGGTGTGTGAGTGTGTGTGTGAGAGTGTGTGTGTGTGTGAGAGTGTGAGTGTGTGCGACCCTCACCAGTCTGGATTCAAGGCCGGCCACTCGACAGAGACGGCCCTCCTTGCTGTCTCTGAGCAGCTTCACACTGCTAGAGCAGCCTCTCTCTCCTCTGTCCTTATCCTTCTCGACCTTTCTGCAGCATTTGACACCGTGAACCACCAGATCCTGATCTCTTCTCTTCAGGACCTGGGGATCTCAGGCACTGCACTCGCTCTTTTCTCTTCCTACCTTAAAGACCGCACCTACCGGGTAACTTGGAGAGGATCTGTGTCTGATCCTTGTCCTCTCACTACTGGGGTTCCTCAAGGCTCCGTCCTGGGTCCCTCCTCTTCTCTCTGTACACAAATTCTCTCGGCTCTGTCATTCGTTCGCATGGCTTCTCCTACCATAGCTATGCTGATGACACCCAACTGATCTTCTCGTTTCCACCGTCCGAAACACGGGTGGCGGCACGAATCTCTGCCTGTCTGACTGACATCTCTCAGTGGATGTCTGCTCACCACCTGAAGATCAACCTGACAAGACTGAGCTACTATTCCTTCCAGGGAAAGGCTCCCCCACCCACGACCTGACTATCACCTTCAACAGCTCTGTGTTGGCCCCTACCCGGACTGCCAGGAACCTCGGGGTGACACTCGACAGTCAACTCTCCCTGACGGCCAACATCGCTGCGACGACGCGTTCCTGTAGGTACATGCTGCACAACATCAGGAGAATACGTCCTCTTCTTACTCAGAAGGCGGCGCAGGTTCTGATCCAGGCTCTGGTCATCTCACACCTAGACTACTGCAACTCCCTCCTGGCTGGTCTACCTGCTAAGGCCATCCGACCCCTGCAGCTCATCCAGAATGCAGCAGCTCGACTGGTCTTCAGCCTCCCGAAATTCACCCACACCACTCCGCTCCTCCGCTCTCTCCACTGGTTACCGGTGGCTGCTCGCATCCGCTTCAAAACACTGGTCCTGGCGTACCGTGCTCTAGACGGATCGGGCCCCGTCTACATCCGGGATATGGTCACACCGTACACCCGCACGTTCGCTCCGCTCGGCAACAGCCAATCGACTTGTGCCTCCTGCACCTCGAGCTAATCACTCGAAATCCAGACTGTTTGCTGTCCTGGCTCCTCAGTGGTGGAACAAGCTCCCCACTGACATCAGGACAGCAGAAAGTCTCTACATCTTCCGTCGGAGACTGAAAACACACCTTTTCCGACTATATCTGGATTAAAACACAGATTAGCACTTCAGTGGCACTTAGATAGCACTTACTTATGGTACTTTTGTAGTTCGACTATGTTGAGGAAATGTTACTTCCTGTATTCTTGTTGTTCTTAGTTTGTACTCTAGGTTGAAATGCACTTATTGTAAGTCGCTTTGGATAAAAGCGTCTGCTAAATGACATGTAATGTAATGTAATGTCATAAACAAACTCTTTATCCCTGGAAAAGACATATATAGGGCGATCTGTGGGATTAAAATACCCATCGAGGTCATGTGGCTAAAACACACACATTTGTGTGTGTTTATATATATATATATATATATATATATATATACTGTGTGAATATATATATATATATAGGTAGATATATAAATAAATATGTTTATATATATATATATAAACACACACATTTGTGTGTGTTTATATATATATATATATACTGTGTGAATATATAAATACATATGTTTATATATATATATATATATATAAATATATATATTATATACATATATATATATAGATATAAATATCTATATTATGTACATATATATATAAATATATATACATATCTCACCACCTGACTCTGGGAGGCCAAGGCCACAGCTGCATGTGTCTCGGGGGTCAAAGGTCACGTCTCCCTTCTTTACCTGGTTCATGTTGTTCTACCTGTGGATTCCGGGTTCTGACCCCGCTGTGCGTCCCCCCCGCAGGACGTCGACCGCTCCCACCGGCCCAAAGAGAAGCTCCGGCCGGACAGCAACAACAACGAGAACTCGGTCCCCAAAGACTTCGACTCCATCGACAGCAACAGCAACCTGGGAGCTCGATCTCAGCGCCAGCGAGCGCCCAACGGCAAGCGCAAGCCGGACAAGGCGCAAAGCATGCTGGGAAAACCCGCCAACGAGGCGCTCAAGTTCCCTCCCGTCCAACCGCGAGGGGCGGGCGGCCACAACCACAACCGCAGCACCCACGGCCGTAAGCCACACCCCCGGGCGCCAACGGTCTCGGCGCCGGTCCGAGGGTCCGACCGTGAGCCGGCGCTCCGCCGGGCGAAGAAGCCGTCCACGCCGGCGCCGCCCGGTTCGGAGCCCAGGAAAGAGCAGCCGCGCTGCGAGATCGCCGGGAAGGAAGCCATCTCCGCTCTGTCCAGGGCCAGGAGCCGGGAGTGCCGGCAGCAGATCGTGGAGGTCTACTGCAAACACAAAGACCGGGCGCTGATGCCCGAGAAAGTGCCTCGCTACTGCCCCATCGAAGGTGAGAGCGCCGGAACCCAACGAGGGAGACGAGGATGCATCAGTGATGACATCGTCACATGAATACACGCCTAGAATGGGCCTCAGATTACAGATTAGACTCAATTCATTTGGATGTTTATTCCCTTCCTGACATCCTTTTCCAACGTGCATTTAATAATATTAAACTATAATGTTTCCTGAAAACGTACATGAGAAAATACTAAAACTAACTGAAGCTCTATATGTGGCCGCCAGATGCTAACGTGCTACGTGTAAAAGGAGCGTTTCACTCAGGCGAACATCAGGGTCCACGACTCTCTTTATTTCAGCCGTGCAGCGACGGACAAACGTTGGTGTGGATAATCTGATTTTAACGTCCCGGGAGGGAAAGGCGAGGTTCTCGTCCCGCCGGAGAGACGGCGGCCATTCCTCTTTCTGAACGTGTCCGGGGTTCTACTGAGACTACAGCTAGGGATGGTATCGTTTGGGTTTTTTTCCGAGACCGGTGCTAAACCGGTACTTTTAAAACGATACCGGTGCCTGAACCGATACTTTAAAAAAGGCCATACTCCCTGTGAAAGCCGTTCTCATGGAGCACGGACAGACAACGGATATCGGACTGTCACGCTCACAGCTGGGAGCTAGCGCTAGCTACCAGCTAGCTTAAACATGGTTATAATGGCTAATTTATTATTTGTTGGCCTACTTTTAGGAATGCAGGACATGCAGTCAACGTCACCACATGGCACCGGCTTTCAGAACCCAACCCTCCTGACAGTCTGGCTGTGGTCCGGTTATTATTGAACATTTAGTTTAAACATATTAACCTATGATTTGAAGACCGATTCCCCCCGGTGGTCACGGCCTGCGGTGGAACCGGTGCACAAATGAGAGAGTCGGCCCGAAAGACAAGAAGCGAAGCGGCTGCTTTGAAGTGGCAGGTTGCAGCGAGCCGCCGCGGTTCACCCTCGTCCTGATTTATCCTCTTTGAAAAGCATGTTTGTAACGCGGCGCACGTCCGGCCCACGGAGACTCGCGGCTCTATTCCCAGAGCCCGACACTCGGCGGACTCCGCCAGCGTAATTACAGCCCAACCTAACAAGCGGCTCGTCGTCTTATTTTAGCAGCGGCTGAGTAATGGCTCCTCGTGCTCTGAACCGCCCGGCCGTCGAGGGTTAATCCCCGTGACGACGGGTTGCTTTGAGGACACACGAGTCATCACATCCACCGGAGCTGCGGAGGAAGATGATTTGGTTTCCAGTTTGACGGACGTGAGCTCGGCAGGGTTGCCGGTGTGAGTCCCCATCGGCGCGCCGCCGTCTGCACGGGGCGACGCCTGATTACAGGTGTTCATCCTCAAGCTCCCGGCATGCCCCCGCAGCGCAGGAAGCTCACCAATTAGGCCTCAACCCGCCATCTTTAGAGGGGGCGCATGAGGCCGACGGAGGGTTGGCTTAGAGGCAGATTGAGGTTATGTGCAGGAGAGATGGAGGACAGCAGGGTGTACGAGATCTACGAGGGCTACGAGATCTACGAGATCTACGAGGTCTACGAGGTCTACGAGG